>NW_024037265.1:0-75018 GCF_015832195.1 Motacilla alba alba | reverse complement strand
AGTATTTCTTTAGAGAGACATAACAAGTGAATACATGTTTAACCAGTTATCGGCTTCCCATCAGCAATGGGTGCACTTTAATTGCCTTTAAAAGCTGTAATGAAATACTTTTTAAAGCAATTTTTTCCCCTTATTTTTGCAAGAGCTTTTTTCTGTTATTTTTGAAAAATAGGAAAAATTTCCAGTAAAGGATCAACGGGCTGCTCTGTCATTTAATATTAGAAAACACTTATGGTATACTTTCTAGAAGAAAAAGTACCTAAAAAAAGGAGTATTCCCATTATGCTTGTAAAACGATCTTCCAACCATAAGAAAATCAAAAATTATACTATTTCAAGGATCTCACACTCCTAGAACACATTCATTTACCACACTCATAATTTATCAAACACAGCTTGTAATTAGACCTCTAAGAGTCAAACAGAGCGTTGTATCCACAGGCACTGTGAGAGCAGCCTGAGGTGGCACAGGTGGCAGGTTGTACGTGAGCTAGATCTTGATCAATGCGGCATTACAGCAGCCAACCGGGGCCTGCACGCAAGGCCCATCCAAAAAATGTGGTGAGCTTTTTCCCAGGGAAACCAAACTCACCACCTCACCTTCCTGGTCTCAGGCCCCAAATGGCCACAAAAGTACTGTGCGGGCAACAGCCCAGGAAAAAAACCTCAACACCTCACCGTCTAGGTCTCAGTTTGCAGAGCTCTGTGGGCACTGTGCAAGCACCCAACGTTGGCACAGCTATCAGCCTTTAATTGGATGGCATCCTGATTAATACAGAAATCGAGCAGGCACCAAGCATCAACGTGCTTAGGGACACCTAGGTATTGTGCATTATACTGCCCAAGGAGAAAAAAACCCACCACCCCAAGGTCTTAGTCTCAGTTTGCAGAGTTCCGTGGGCACTCTCAAAGCAGCCAGAGCTAGCACAGGTGGCAGCTTGTCCCTGAGAGGCATCTTGATATTTGTGGATATCCAGGAGGCAACAGGCCCCTTAGGGCCGAGGGCCTACCTGCTACTGACAAAGGCTTCTTCCCAGAAAAACAAAGCTCACCATCCCACGTTGCTGGTCTCAGTTTGTAGAGCTCCATGGGCACTCTCAAAGCAGCCCGAGTTGGCACAGGTGGCAGCTTGACCCGGGACGGCACCGTGATATTCGGGCAAATCCAGCGGGGAGCCGGCCGCTAAGGGTGGAGGGCCGACCTAGTACAGAGATAGTCTTCTACCCAGCAAAACAAGACACATTACCCGACGTTCCAGGCCACAGTCTGAAGAGCTCCATGGGCACTCTCAAAGCAGCCCGAGTTGGCACAGGTGGCAGCTTGTCCCTGGGCGGCATCTTGTTATTCGGGGAAATCCAGCCTGCAACCGGACCCATAGGGCCGAAGGCCTACCTGGTACTGACAAAGGCTTCTGCCGGGAAAACAAAACTCAGAACCCCACGGTCCCGGTCTCAGTTTGCAGAGCTCCATGGGCACTCTCAAAGCAGCCCGAGTTGGCACAGGTGGCAGCTTGTTCCTGGGCGGCATCTAGATATGCGTGGAAATCCAGCAGGCAGACTGCCTCTAAGGGCCGAGGTCCTACTTGGTACTGACAAAGGGTTCTGCCCGGGAAAAAAAAACCCGAAACGCCACATACTTTGGCTCAGTTTGAAGAGATCCGTGGGCACTCTCAAAGCAGCGTGAGTTGGCACAGGTGGCAGCTTGTCCCTGGGCGGCATCTTGATATTCGTGGAAGTCTTGCTGCCAGCCTGCCCCTAAGGGCCGAGGGCCTACCTGGTACTTACAATGGCTTCTGCCCGGGGAAACATAACCCATAACCCCATGTACCCTGTCTCAGTTTTTAGAGCTCCGTGGGCACCCTCAAAGCAGCCCGAGCTGGCACAGGTGGCAGCTTGTCCCTGGGCAGCATCTTGATATTCGTGGAAATTCAGCAGGCAGCCTGCCCCTAAGGAACAAGGGCCTACCTGGTACTGAGAGAGGCTTCTGCCCGAGAAAACAAAACCCACAACCCTAGGTTATGGTCTCAGTTTGCAGAGCTCCGTGGGCACCCCCAAAGCAGCGCGAGTTGGCCCAAGTGGCAGCTTGTCCCTGGGCAGCATCTTGATATTCGTGGAAATCCAGCAGGCAGACGGCCCTGAAGTTCCGAGAGCCTGCCTGGTACTGCAAATGCTTCTGCCCGGGGAAACAAAACTCACCAAGGCAAGTTCCTGGTCTAACTTTGCAGAGCTCCATGGGCACTCTCAAAGCAGCCCGAGTTGGCACAGGTGGCAGCTTGTCCCTGGGTGGCATCTTGATATTCGTGGAAATCCAGCAGGCAGACTGCCTCTAAGGGCTGAGGGCCTACTTCGTACTGACAAAGGCTTCTGCCCTGGAAAACAAAACCCGAAATCCCACATACTTTGGCTCAGTTTGAAGAGCTCCGTGGGCACTCTCAAAGCAGCCCAAGTTGGCACAAGTGGCAGCTTGTCCCTGGGCAGCATTTTGATATTCGTGGAAATCCTGCAGGCAGCTGGCCCCCAAGGGCCAAGGGCCGACCTGGTACTGACAAAGGCTTCTGCCCGGGAAAACAAAACTCAGAACACCACGTTTCTGGTCTCAGTTTGAAGAGCACCATGGGCACTCTCAAAGCAGCGCGAGTTGGCACAGGTGGCAGCTTGTCCCTGGGCAGCATCTTGATATTCGTGGAAATCCAGCAGGCTGCCTGCCCTTAAGGACCGAGGGCGTACCTGGCACTTCAAATGCTTCTGCCCGGAGAAACAAAATTCAGCACCCCAGGTTCATGGTCTCAGTTTGCAGAGCTCCATGGGCACTCTCAAAGCAGCCCGAGTTGGCACAGGTGGCAGCTTGTCCCTGGGCAGCATCTTGATATTCGTGGAAATCCTGCAGGCAGCCTGCCCCTAAGGAACAAGGGCCTACCTGGTACTGACAAAGGCTTCTGCCCGGGAAAACAAAACCCACAACCCTACCGTCCTGGTCTCAGTTTGCAGAGCTCTGTGGGCACCCTCAAAGCAGCGCGAGTTGGCACAAGTGGCAGCTTGTCCCTGGGCAGCATCTTGATATTCGTGGAAATCCAGCCGGCAGCCTGCCCCTGAGGAACAAGGGCCTTCCTGGTACTGACAAAGGCTTCTGCCCAGGGAAACAAAATCCACCACCCCACGTTCCACATCTCAGTTTGCAGAGCACCGTGGGCACTCTCAAAGCAGCCCGAGTTGGCACAGGTGGCAGCTTGTCCCTGGGCGGCATCTTGATATTCGTGGAAATCCTGCAGGCAGCCGGCCCCCAAGGGCCAAGGCCTGACCTGGTACTGACAAAGGCTTCTGCCCGGGAAACAAAACCCACCACCCCACGTTCCAGGTCTCAGTTTGCAGAGCTCCATGGGCACTCTCAAAGCAGCCCGAGTTGGCACAGGTGGCAGCTTGTCCCTGGGCGGCATCTTGATATTCGTGGAAATCCAGCAGGCAGCCTGCCCCTGTGGAACAAGGGCCGACCTGACACTGACAAAGGCTTCTGACCGGGAAAACAATACTCAGAACACCACTTTCCTGGTCCCAGTTTGCAGAGCTCCATGGGCACTCTCAAAGCAGCCCGAGTTGGCACAGGTGGCAGCTTGTCCCTGGGCAGCATCTTGATATTCGTGGAAATCCAGCAGGCAGACTGCCCATAAGGAACAAGGACCCTCCTGGTACTGACAAAGGCTTCTGCCCTGGAAAACAAAACCCAGCACCCCACGTTTCTGGTCTCAGTTTGCAGAGCACCATGGGCACTCTCAAAGCAGCCCGAGTTGGCACAGGTGGCAGCTCCTCCGTGGGCAGCATCCTGATATTCGTGGAAATTCAGCAGGCTGACGGCCCTGAAAGACCGTGGGCCTACCTAGTACTGACAAATATTTCTGCCCGGGAAAACAAAACTCAGCACCCCACGGTCCTGGTCACAGTTTGCAGAGCTCCGTGGGCACTCTCAAAGCAGCGTGAGTTGGCAAAGGTGGCAGCTTGTCCCTGGGCGGAAACTTGATTTTCGTGGAAATCCTGGTGCCAGCCTCCCCCAAAGGCCCGAGGGCCTACCTGGTCCTGCAAATGTTTCTGCCCGGGAAAACAACACCGACAAACCCACGTTCCTGGTCTCAGTTTGAAGAACTCCGTGGGCACTCTCAAAGCAGCCCGAGTTGGCACAGGTGGCAGAATATCCCTGGGCAGCATTTTGATATTCGGGGAAATCTTGCTTCCAGGCTGTCCCTAAGGAACAAGGGCCTACTTGGTACTGACAAAGGCTTCTGCCCTGGAAAACAAAACCCAGCACGCCACGTTTCTGGTCTCAGTTTGCAGAGCACCATGGGCACTCTCAAAGCAGCGCGAGTTGGCACAGGTGGCAGCTTGTCCCTGGGCAGCATCTTGATATTCGTGGAAATACAGCAGGCTGCCTGCCCTTAAGGACCGAGGGCCTACCTGGCACTGCAAATGCTTCTGCCCGGAGAAACAAAACTCAGCACCCTAGGTTCATGGTCTCAGTTTGCAGAGCTCCGTGGGCACTCTCAAAGCAGCACGAGTTGGCACAGGTGGCAGAATATCCCTGGGCAGCATCTTGATATTCGTGGAAAGCTTGCTGCCAGCCTGCACCTAAGGAACAAGGGCATACCTGGTACTGAGAGAGGCTTCTGCCCGGGAAAACAAAACCCACAGTCCTACGTTCCTGGTCTCAGTTTGCAGAGCTCCGTGGGCACCCTCATAGCAGCACGAGTTGGCCCAAGTGGCAGCTGGTCCCTGGGCAGCATCTTGATATTCGTGGAAATCCAGCCGGCAGCCTGCCCCTGAGGAACAAGGACTCTCCTGGTACTGACAAAGGCTTCTGCCCGGGGAAAGAAAACCCACCAGCCCATGTTCCACATCTCAGTTTGCAGAGCTCCATGGGCACTCTCAAAGCAGCCCAAGTTGGCACAGGTGGCAGCTTGTCCCTGGGCGGCATCTTGATATTCGTGGAAATCCTGCAGGCAGCCGGCCCCCAAGGGCCAAGGGCCGACCTGGTACTGACAAAGGCTTCTGCCAGGGGAAAAAAAACCCAGCACCCCACGTTTCTGGTCTCAGTTTGCAGAGCTCCATGGGCACCATCAAAGCAGCCCGAGTTGGCACAGGTGGCAGCTTGTCCCTGGGCAGCATCTTGATATTCGTGGAAATCCAGCAGGCAGTCGGCCGTGAAATTCCGAGGGCCTACCTGGTACTGACAAATGCTTCTGCCCGGGGAAACAAAACTCACCAACGCACGTTCCTGGTCTCACTTTGCAGAGCTCCAAGGGCACTCTCAAAGCAGCGCGAGTTGGCACAGGTGGCAGCTTGTCCTTTGGCAGCATCTTGATATTCATGGAAATCCAGCAGGCTGCCTGCCCTTAAAGACCAAGGGCCTACCTGGCACTGCAAATGTTTCTGCCCAGGGAAACAAAACTCAGCACCCCAGGTTCATGGTCTCAGTTTGCAGAGCTCCATGGGCACTCTCAAAGCAGCCCGAGTTGGCACAGGTGGCAGCTTGTCCCTGGGCAGCATCTTGATATTCGTGGAAATCTTCCTGCCAGCCTGCCCCTAGGGAACAAGGGCCTACCTGGCACTGAGAGAGGCTTCTGCCCGGGAAAACAAAACCCACAATCCTACGTTCCTGGTCTCAGTTTGCAGAGCTCCGTGGGCACCCTCATAGCAGCGCGAGTTGGCACAAGTGGCAGCTGGTCCCTGGGCAGCATCTTGATATTCGTGGAAATTGAGCCGCCAGCCTGCCCCTGAGGAACAAGGGCCTACCTGGTACTGACAAAGGCTTCTGCCCAGGGAAACAAAACCCACCACCCCACGTTCCACATCTCAGTTTGCAGAGCTCCATGGGCACTCTCAAAGCAGCCCGAGTTAGCACAGGTGGCAGCTTGTCCCTGGGCGGCATCTTGGTATTGGCGGAAATCCAGCAGGCAGACGGCCCCTAAGGGCCGTGGGCCTACCTGGAACAGACAAAGGCTTCTGCCCAGTTAAACAAAATTCGCCAACACACGTTCATGGTCTCAGTTTGCAGAGCTCCATGGGTACTCTAAAATCAGCGTGAGTTGCCACAGGTGGCAGCTTGTCCCTGGGCGGCATCTTGATATTCGTCGAAATCCGGCAGGCCGACGGCCCCTAAGGACTGAGTGCCTACCTGGTACTGACAAAGGCTTCTGCCCAGGAAAAAAAAACCCACCACCCCACGTTCCGGGTCTCAGTTTGCAGAGCTCTGTGGGCACTCTTAAAGCAGCCCGAGTTGGCACAGGTGGCAGCTTGCCCCTGGGCGGCATCTTGATATTGGCGGAAATCCAGCCGGCAGCCGGCCCATAAGTGCCAAGGGCCTACCTGGTACTGACAAAGGCTTCTGCCTAGGTAAACTAAGCTCACCACACCACGTGCCTGGTCTCAGATTGCAGAACTCCATGGGCGCACTCAAAGCAGCCCGAGTTGGCACAGGTGGCAGCTTGTCCCTGGGCGGCATCTTGATATTGGCGGAAATCCAGCAGGCAGACGGCCCCTAAGGACTGAGGGCCTACCTGATACTGACACAGCTTCTGCCCCGGAATACAAAACTCACCAGCCCACGTTCCTGGTCTCAGTTGGCAGAGCTCTTTAGGCACTCTGCAAGCAGCCTGACTTGGCACTCGTGGCAGCCTGTCCCTTGGTGGCAACTTCAAATTCGTGGAAATCTAGCAACCAGCTAGCCGCAGTGGGCTGGTGTTGTGCGGCTTGCTTCTTCACCTCCTGCAAGCTGCCGGCTCTCCGTCTAGCGAAAGCGAAAGAGCCGCTACTTCGCGCACTGCTGCTTGTGCCGGTGGCGGTGCGCTCCGGAGCGCTGCTTCGGGCGAAAGACGCCGGCCAGCGGCACTTCGCTCCGGATAGCCCCGTACCTCCGTCTTCTGCCTCTCTCGTCGTCTGCATCCTAGCCAAAAGCTTCTCCCTGACTTCTCGCCGAGAGAGAAAGTGTGCCAGCACTGCAAACATCTTCCGATCTTGCTTGACGAGTTCACCCAGTTCTTTGCATCTCGCAGCGCAAAGAGACCCGCAAGAGTTTCCACGGAGCGTTGCAGGAGCACTAGCAAGATGCATTGCAAAGTTGTCCAAAAACTTCTTCCATTCGCATGCTAACGTGATTTTCAAAGGCATGCGAGTGGCAATCCACCATCCCGCAGCAGTAAGAGAGCTGCGCCCACAATGCTGCTGTTGTGCGGCTTGCTTCTTCACCTCCTGCAAGCTGCCGGCTCTCCGTCTAGCGAAAGCGAAAGAGCCGCTACTTCGCGCACTGCTGCTTGTGCCGGTGGCGGTGCGCTCCGGCGCGCTGCTTCGGGCGAAAGACGCCGGCCAGCGGCACTTCGCTCCGGACAGCCCCGTACCTCCGTCTTCTGCCTCTCTCGTCGTCTGCATCCTAGCCAAAAGCTTCTCCCTGACTTCTCGCCGAGAGAGAAAGTGTGCCAGCTCTGCAAACATCTTCCGATCTTGCTTGACGAGTTCACCCAGTTCTTTGCATCTCGCAGCGCAAAGAGACCCGCAAGAGTTTCCACGGAGCGTTGCAGGAGCACTAGCAAGATGCATTGCAAATTTGCCAAAAAACTTCCTCCATTCGCATGCTAACGTGATTTTCAAAGGCATACGAGTGGCAATCCACCATCCCGCAGCAGTAAGAGAGCTGCGCCCACAAGGCTGCTGTTGTGCGGCTTGCTTCTTCACCTCCTGCAAGCTGCCGGCTCTCCGTCTAGCGAAAGCGAAAGAGCCGCTACTTCGCGCACTGCTGCTTGTGCCGGTGGCGGTGCGCTCCGGAGCGCTGCTTCGGGCGAAAGACGCCGGCCAGCGGCACTTCGCTCCGGATAGCCCCGTACCTCCGTCTTCTGCCTCTCTCGTCGTCTGCATCCAAGCCAAAAGCTTCTCCATGACTTCTCGCCGAGAGAGAAAGTGTGCCAGCACTGCAAACATCTACCGATCTTGTTTGACGAGTTCACCCAGTTCTTTGCATCTCGCAGCGCAAAGAGACCCGCAAGAGTTTCCACGGAGTGTTGCAGGAGCACTAGCAAGATGCATTGCAAAGTTGTCCAAAAACTTCTTCCATTCGCATGCTAACGTGATTTTCAAAGGCATACGAGTGGCAATCCACCATCCCGCAGCAGTAAGAGAGCTGCGCCCACAAGGCTGCTGTTGTGCGGCTTGCTTCTTCACCTCCCGCAAGCTGCCGGCTCTCCGTCTACCGAAGGCGAAAGAGCCGCTTCTTCGCGCACCGCTGCTTGTGCCGGTGGCGGTGCGCTCCGGAGCGCTGCTTCGGGCGAAAGACGCCGGCCAGCGGCACTTCGCTCCGGACAGCCCCGTACCTCCGTCTTCTGCCTCTCTCGTCGTCTGCATCCTAGCCAAAAGCTTCTCCATGACTTCTCGCCGAGAGAGAAAGTGTGCCAGCACTGCAAACATCTTCCGATCTTGCTTGACGAGTTCACCCAGTTCTTTGCATCTCGCAGCGCAAAGAGACCCGCAAGAGTTTCCACGGAGTGTTGCAGGAGCACTAGCAAGATGCATTGCAAAGTTGTCCAAAAACTTCTTCCACTCGCATGCTAACGTGATTTTCAAAGGCATGCGAGTGGCAATCCACCATCCCGCAGCAGTTCGAGAGCTGCGCCCACAATGCTGCTGTTGTGCGGCTTGCTTCTTCACCTGCTGCAAGCTGCCGGCTCTCCGTCTAGCGAAAGCGAAAGAGCCGCTTCTTCGCGCACTGCTGCTTGTGCCGGTGGCGGTGCGCTCCGGAGCGCTGCTTCGGGCGAAAGACGCCCGCGAGCGGCACTTCGCTCCGGACAGCCCCGTACCTCCGTCTTCTGCCTCTCTCGTCGTCTGCATTCTAGCCTAAAGCTTCTCCATGACTTCTCGCCGAGAGAGAAAGTGTGCCAGCACTGCAAACATCTTCCGATCTTGCTTGACGAGTTCACCCAGTTCTTTGCATCTCGCAGCGCAAAGAGACCCGCAAGAGTTTCCACGGAGCGTTGCAGGAGCACTAGCAAGATGCATTGCAAAGTTGCCAAAAAACTTCTTCCATTCGCATGCTAACGTGATTTTCATAGGCATACGAATGGCAACCCACCATCCCGCAGCAGTTCGAGAGCTGCGCCCACAATGCTGCTGTTGTGCGGCTTGCTTCTTCACCTCCTGCAAGCTGCCGGCTCTCCGTCTAGCGAAGGCGAAAGAGCCGCTTCTTCGCGCACTGCTGCTTGTGATGGTCTCGTTGCGCCCCCGTGTGGTGCTTCGGGCGAAAGACGCCGGCCAGCGGCACTTCGCTCCGGACAGCCCCGTACCTCCGTCTTCTGCCTCTCTCGTCGTCTGCATCCAAGCCAAAAGCTTCTCCATGACTTTTCGCCGACAGAAATTGGGTGCCAGCACAGCAAACGTCTCCCAGTCTTGGCCCTGATTTTTGTCGAGGCTGCGCATTGTTGAAGCATTTATCTTTTTAATAAAGCGGCGAATTTATTTCGAGATGGCTATGATCTCTTCATACTTATCCTTGTGCGGTCAAGACACAGCAACAATACATTCTTGAGAAAGGAAAACATCTCGAGAGATATTCCAGTCCATCGGTGTGGCGCAGCTGCTGAAAAAGGGCAAAGCTGAAGAACCTTGCTCATCTTAATTTCTGTGCATCTCGCAGCATGCGAAGCATGAGGCAGCCGAGCACCGCGCTTTTGTGCGCTCTTAATGGAATTGCAAAAAATCCCACAGCTTTTCATCCACAAGCACAGTCAGCTGCATTCGCTTTTGCTTCTTGAAAAACTCACCGCTCTCCTTATATCGGTGTAGATCTTGATCTCTGGTTCCTGGGACTTTACCCAAGTGTTTGCTGTTTTGTACTTTCTTCTTTGGCAGTCAGGAACTTGTATATATAATCTGGTACATGTTTCTTGGAAAACATTTCCTGTCTAAAAATGATACATAGCTGCAATTTACCCGACTGTATATAACTACTCTTTTACTGTATAAAAAAGTGTATTAGAATGATACACCACCTGAATTTCAATGATTGAAAAAAGCGTCTTACTTCTTTTTCCTATTCTCTGTATTTCCTTCTCTTTGTTATGTTTCTTTGGCTATTATGTGCGTGCCCAATGGTTTTTCTGTTCCTGTTGTGGGACAGCAAATGTTCAGGCTCTTCTAATTTTGTCACTAATTAAATAATCCATCTTCCCCGCCGGAAAGATGCAGGATGTGTCTCATTTTCACTGCTCCTGTTTTGTTTCCTTATTCTTTTGAATGGCTCCCTGTCTTCCTACTCACACTCTGAGTAACGAATTTCTAATTTTCTTTCCTATCTGCCTTTATCAATTTTTCTCTGACTTGGATGCTATTGAATTAAGCCATGCCAAGTTGAAGAATTGCATCAAGAAGAGTGCTCAATGAAAAAAAAAACATTTAGTTTTGGGGTTCTATCACAGAAGAGTTCAAAGACTCTTCCCATGTGAAGAATATCTGATGAATATCTTAAAAACTATCATCTCTGTGTAAGTATTTTGCATCCAGTTCTTGCTCTAGTCCTTGCTTTGGCAAATTTGACACAAGTGAGGCATTGTGTGTTTTGCAGCTTCTAGGGAGATGGTTCCAGGTCTTGAGAAAGTCGTGGGCTTTGTCTCATCTTTAGACATCTGAAAATCACCTAGGCATCCCAAAGACTCATTAGAAATACAAATACCTGCAGGGAACCGGAGGTGAGCTTCATCTTACCATGTGTCTTGAACAGGGTGTTCTATGTGTGAAAGAGATTCTAGTCAGAATTCTGCTCAGTACAGTCCATCAAGTTGAGAGAATTGATCATTTTAATCTGGGCTTTATATCCACAGAGGCTGAAGGTGTCTCCATGCTCCAGTGCCTATCAGTCTTCTCAAATATTTCAATCCATGAGTTGAATTCTAGAAGCAAAAACTTTTCTCCAGGTGACCTTTACCAAGAGACTCAATGTTAGGTGGAATCAAACAACTCCTTTTTTATCCATTTTATCGAAAGTGATCTTAAAGATTCAATCCATATGCTTAGGTGAGAGAAATCCTACCATTGGCAGATGGCATGTATTGGCCAGTATTGACAGCAGAAAGAAGCAAAAAAGCATGCCAAAAAATGCTGAATGCAGTAAGCAGACCATCAAGCAAACCGGTGGAAAAATAGTTGCTTTGTATGTAAGATGAATCGGAGAGATACATATGGAGTTCTTCATGATGTTTTTCATTGACATTTAAACTAGGAAAGAGGTTAAAACTATGATGGAAGGGATTAATTGCTTGATGTTAGAGTATTTCTTTAGAGAGACATAACAAGTGAATACATGTTTAACCAGTTATCGGCTTCCCATCAGCAATGGGTGCACTTTAATTGCCTTTAAAAGCTGTAATGAAATACTTTTTAAAGCAATTTTTTCCCCTTATTTTTGCAAGAGCTTTTTTCTGTTATTTTTGAAAAATAGGAAAAATTTCCAGTAAAGGATCAACGGGCTGCTCTGTCATTTAATATTAGAAAACACTTATGGTATACTTTCTAGAAGAAAAAGTACCTAAAAAAAGGAGTATTCCCATTATGCTTGTAAAACGATCTTCCAACCATAAGAAAATCAAAAATTATACTATTTCAAGGATCCCACACTCCTAGAACACATTCATTTAACACACTCATAATTTATCAAACACAGCTTGTAATTAGACCTCTAAGAGTCAAACAGAGCGTTGTATCCACAGGCACTGTGAGAGCAGCCTGAGGTGGCACAGGTGGCAGGTTGTACGTGAGCTAGATCTTGATCAATGCGGCATTACAGCAGCCAACCGGGGCCTGCACGCAAGGCCCATCCAAAAAATGTGGTGAGCTTTTTCCCAGGGAAACCAAACTCACCACCTCACCTTCCTGGTCTCAGGCCCCAAATGGCCACAAAAGTACTGTGCGGGCAACAGCCCAGGAAAAAAACCTCAACACCTCACCGTCTAGGTCTCAGTTTGCAGAGCTCTGTGGGCACTGTGCAAGCACCCAACGTTGGCACAGCTATCAGCCTTTAATTGGATGGCATCCTGATTAATACAGAAATCGAGCAGGCACCAAGCATCAACGTGCTTAGGGACACCTAGGTATTGTGCATTATACTGCCCAAGGAGAAAAAAACCCACCACCCCAAGGTCTTAGTCTCAGTTTGCAGAGTTCCGTGGGCACTCTCAAAGCAGCCAGAGCTAGCACAGGTGGCAGCTTGTCCCTGAGAGGCATCTTGATATTTGTGGATATCCAGGAGGCAACAGGCCCCTTAGGGCCGAGGGCCTACCTGCTACTGACAAAGGCTTCTTCCCAGAAAAACAAAGCTCACCATCCCACGTTGCTGGTCTCAGTTTGTAGAGCTCCATGGGCACTCTCAAAGCAGCCCGAGTTGGCACAGGTGGCAGCTTGACCCGGGACGGCACCGTGATATTCGGGCAAATCCAGCGGGGAGCCGGCCGCTAAGGGTGGAGGGCCGACCTAGTACAGAGATAGTCTTCTACCCAGCAAAACAAGACACACTACCCGACGTTCCAGGCCACAGTTTGAAGAGCTCCATGGGCACTCTCAAAGCAGCCCGAGTTGGCACAGGTGGCAGCTTGTCCCTGGGCGGCATCTTGTTATTCGGGGAAATCCAGCCTGCAACCGGACCCATAGGGCCGAAGGCCTACCTGGTACTGACAAAGGCTTCTGCCGGGAAAACAAAACTCAGAACCCCACGGTCCCGGTCTCAGTTTGCAGAGCTCCATGGGCACTCTCAAAGCAGCCCGAGTTGGCACAGGTGGCAGAATATCCCTGGGCGGCATCTTGATATTCGTGGAAATCCAGCAGGCAGCCAGCCATGAAGGGCCGAGGGCCTACCTGGTACTGACAAAGGCTTCTGCCGAGGAAAAAAAAAAACTCACCATCCCACGCTCCTGGTTTCTGTTTGTAGAGCACCATGGGTACTCTCAAAGCAGCCCAAGTTGGCACAGGTGGCAGCTTGTTCCTGGGCGGCATCTAGATATGCGTGGAAATCCAGCAGGCAGACTGCCTCTAAGGGCCGAGGTCCTACTTGGTACTGACAAAGGGTTCTGCCCGGGAAAAAAAAACCCGAAACCCCACATACTTTGGCTCAGTTTGAAGAGATCCGTGGGCACTCTCAAAGCAGCGTGAGTTGGCACAGGTGGCAGCTTGTCCCTGGGCGGCATCTTGATATTCGTGGAAGTCTTGCTGCCAGCCTGCCCCTAAGGGCCGAGGGCCTACCTGGTACTTACAATGGCTTCTGCCCGGGGAAACATAACCCATAACCCCATGTACCCTGTCTCAGTTTTTAGAGCTCCGTGGGCACCCTCAAAGCAGCCCGAGCTGGCACAGGTGGCAGCTTGTCCCTGGGCAGCATCTTGATATTCGTGGAAATTCAGCAGGCAGCCTGCCCCTAAGGAACAAGGGCCTACCTGGTACTGAGAGAGGCTTCTGCCCGAGAAAACAAAACCCACAACCCTAGGTTATGGTCTCAGTTTGCAGAGCTCCGTGGGCACCCTCAAAGCAGCGCGAGTTGGCCCAAGTGGCAGCTTGTCCCTGGGCAGCATCTTGATATTCGTGGAAATCCAGCAGGCAGACGGCCCTGAAGTTCCGAGAGCCTGCCTGGTACTGCAAATGCTTCTGCCCGGGGAAACAAAACTCACCAAGGCAAGTTCCTGGTCTAACTTTGCAGAGCTCCATGGGCACTCTCAAAGCAGCCCGAGTTGGCACAGGTGGCAGCTTGTCCCTGGGTGGCATCTTGATATTCGTGGAAATCCAGCAGGCAGACTGCCTCTAAGGGCTGAGGGCCTACTTGACACTGACAAAGGCTTCTGCCCGGGAAAACTAAACCCATAACCCCACATACTTTCTCTCAGTTTGAAGAGCTCCGTGGGCACTCTCAAAGCAGCCCGAGTTGGCACAAGTGGCAGCTTGTCCCTGGGCAGCATTTTGATATTCGTGGAAATCCTGCAGGCAGCTGGCCCCCAAGGGCCAAGGGCCGACCTGGTACTGACAAAGGCTTCTGCCCGGGAAAACAAAACTCAGAACACCACGTTTCTGGTCTCAGTTTGCAGAGCACCATGGGCACTCTCAAAGCAGCGCGAGTTGGCACAGGTAGCAGCTTGTCCCTGGGCAGCATCTTGATATTCGTGGAAATCCAGCAGGCTGCCTGCCCTTAAGGACCGAGGGCGTACCTGGCACTTCAAATGCTTCTGCCCGGAGAAACAAAACTCAGCACCCCAGGTTCATGGTCTCAGTTTGCAGAGCTCCATGGGCACTCTCAAAGCAGCACGAGTTGGCACAGGTGGCAGCTTGTCCCTGGGCAGCATCTTGATATTCGTGGAAATCCAGCCGGCAGCCTGCCCCTGAGGAACAAGGGCCTTCCTGGTACTGACAAAGGCTTCTGCCCAGGGAAACAAAATCCACCACCCCACGTTCTACATCTCAGTTTGCAGAGCTCCGTGGGCACTCTCAAAGCAGCCCGAGTTGGCACAGGTGGCAGCTTGTCCCTGGGCGTCATCTTGATATTTGTGGAAATCCTGCAGGCAGCCGGCCCCCAAGGGCCAAGGGCCGACCTGGTACTGACAAAGGCTTCTGCCCAGGGAAAACAAAACCCAGCACCCCACGTTTCTGGTCTCAGTTTGCAGAGCTCCGTGGGCACTCTCAAAGCAGCCCGAGTTGGCACAGGTGGCAGCTTGTCCCTGGGCGTCATCTTGATATTTGTGGAAATCCTGCAGGCAGCCGGCCCCCAAGGGCCAAGGCCTGACCTGGTACTGACAAAGGCTTCTGCCCGGGGAAACAAAACCCACCACCCCACGTTCCAGGTCTCAGTTTGCAGAGCTCCATGGGCACTCTCAAACCAGCCCGAGTTGGCACAGGTGGCAGCTTGTCCCTGGGCGGCATCTTGATATTCGTGGAAATCCCGCAGGCTGCCTGCCCCTGTGGAACAAGGGCCGACCTGACACTGACAAAGGCTTCTGACCGGGAAAACAATACTCAGAACACCACTTTCCTGGTCCCAGTTTGCAGAGCTCCATGGGCACTCTCAAAGCAGCACGAGTTGGCACAGGTGGCAGCTTGTCCCTGGGCAGCATCTTGATATTCGTGGAAATCCAGCAGGCAGACTGCCCATAAGGAACAAGGACCCTCCTGGTACTGACAAAGGCTTCTGCCCTGGAAAACAAAACCCAGCACCCCACGTTTCTGGTCTCAGTTTGCAGAGCACCATGGGCACTCTCAAAGCAGCACGAGTTGGCACAGGTGGCAGCTTGTCCCTGGGCAGCATCTTGATATTCGTGGAAATCCAGCAGGCTGCCTGCCCTTAAGGACCGAGGGCGTACCTGGCACTTCAAATGCTTCTGCCCGGAGAAACAAAACTCAGCACCCCAGGTTCATGGTCTCAGTTTGCAGAGCTCCATGGGCACTCTCAAAGCAGCACGAGTTGGCACAGGTGGCAGCTTGTCCCTGGGCAGCATCTTGATATTCGTGGAAATCCAGCCGGCAGCCTGCCCCTGAGGAACAAGGGCCTTCCTGGTACTGACAAAGGCTTCTGCCCAGGGAAACAAAATCCACCACCCCACGTTCTACATCTCAGTTTGCAGAGCTCCGTGGGCACTCTCAAAGCAGCCCGAGTTGGCACAGGTGGCAGCTTGTCCCTGGGCGGCATCTTGATATTTGTGGAAATCCTGCAGGCAGCCGGCCCCCAAGGGCCAAGGCCTGACCTGGTACTGACAAAGGCTTCTGCCCGGGGAAACAAAACCCACCACCCCACGTTCCAGGTCTCAGTTTGCAGAGCTCCATGGGCACTCTCAAACCAGCCCGAGTTGGCACAGGTGGCAGCTTGTCCCTGGGCGGCATCTTGATATTCGTGGAAATCCCGCAGGCTGCCTGCCCCTGTGGAACAAGGGCCGACCTGACACTGACAAAGGCTTCTGACCGGGAAAACAATACTCAGAACACCACTTTCCTGGTCCCAGTTTGCAGAGCTCCATGGGCACTCTCAAAGCAGCCCGAGTTGGCACAGGTGGCAGCTTGTCCCTGGGCAGCATCTTGATATTCGTGGAAATCCAGCAGGCAGACTGCCCATAAGGAACAAGGACCCTCCTGGTACTGACAAAGGCTTCTGCCCTGGAAAACAAAACCCAGCACCCCACGTTTCTGGTCTCAGTTTGCAGAGCTCCATGGGCACTCTCAAAGCAGCCCGAGTTGGCACAGGTGGCAGCTCCTCCGTGGGCAGCATCCTGATATTCGTGGAAATTCAGCAGGCTGACGGCCCTGAATGACCGTGGGCCTACCTAGTACTGACAAATACTTCTGCCCGGGAAAACAAAACTCAGCACCCCACGGTCCTGGTCACAGTTTGCAGAGCTCCGTGGGCACTCTCAAAGCAGCCCGAGTTGGCAAAGGTGGCAGCTTGTCCCTGGGCGGAAACTTGATTTTCGTGGAAATCCTGGTGCCAGCCTCCCCCAAAGGGCCGAGGGCCTACCTGGTCCTGCAAATGTTTCTGCCCGGGAAAACAACACCGACAAACCCACGTTCCTGGTCTCAGTTTGAAGAACTCCGTGGGCACTCTCAAAGCAGCCCGAGTTGGCACAGGTGGCAGAATATCCCTGGGCAGCATTTTGATATTCGGGGAAATCTTGCTTCCAGGCTGTCCCTAAGGAACAAGGGCCTACTTGGTACTGACAAAGGCTTCTGCCCTGGAAAACAAAACCCAGCACCCCACGTTTCTGGTCTCAGTTTGCAGAGCACCATGGGCACTCTCAAAGCAGCGTGAGTTGGCACAGGTGGCAGCTTGTCCCTGGGCAGCATCTTGATATTCGTGGAAATCCAGCAGGCTGCCTGCCCTTAAGGACCGAGGGCCTACCTGGCACTGCAAATGCTTCTGCCCGGAGAAACAAAACTCAGCACCCCAGGTTCATGGTCTCAGTTTGCAGAGCTCCGTGGGCACTCTCAAAGCAGCCCGAGTTGGCACAGGTGGCAGAATATCCCTGGGCAGCATCTTGATATTCGTGGAAAGCTTGCTGCCAGCCTGCACCTAAGGAACAAGGGCATACCTGGTACTGAGAGAGGCTTCTGCCCGGGAAAACAAAACCCACAGTCCTACGTTCCTGGTCTCAGTTTGCAGAGCTCCGTGGGCACCCTCATAGCAGCACGAGTTGGCCCAAGTGGCAGCTGGTCCCTGGGCAGCATCTTGATATTCGTGGAAATCCAGCCGGCAGCCTGCCCCTGAGGAACAAGGACTCTCCTGGTACTGACAAAGGCTTCTGCCCGGGGAAAGAAAACCCACCAGCCCATGTTCCACATCTCAGTTTGCAGAGCTCCATGGGCACTCTCAAAGCAGCCCGAGTTGGCACAGGTGGCAGCTTGTCCCTGGGCGGCATCTTGATATTTGTGGAAATCCTGCAGGCAGCCGGCCCCCAAGGGCCAAGGGCCGACCTGGTACTGACAAAGGCTTCTGCCCAGGGGAAACAAAACTCAGCACCCCAGGTTCATGGTCTCAGTTTGCAGAGCTCCATGGGCACTCTCAAAGCAGCACGAGTTGGCACAGGTGGCAGCTTGTCCCTGGGCAGCATCTTGATATTCGTGGAAATCTTCCTGCCAGCCTGCCCCTAAGGAACAAGGGCCTACCTGGCACTGAGAGAGGCTTCTGCCCGGGAAAACAAAACCCACAATCCTACGTTCCTGGTCTCAGTTTGCAGAGCTCCGTGGGCACCCTCAAAGCAGCGCGAGTTGGCACAAGTGGCAGCTTGTCCCTGGGCAGCATCTTGATATTCGTGGAAATTGAGCCGCCAGCCTGCCCCTGAGGAACAAGGGCCTACCTGGTACTGACAAAGGCTTCTGCCCAGGGAAACAAAACCCACCACCCCACGTTCCACATCTCAGTTTGCAGAGCTCCATGGGCACTCTCAAAGCAGCCCGAGTTAGCACAGGTGGCAGCTTGTCCCTGGGCGGCATCTTGGTATTGGCGGAAATCCAGCAGGCAGACGGCCCCTAAGGGCCGTGGGCCTATCTGGAACAGACAAAGGCTTCTGCCCAGTTAAACAAAATTCGCCAACACACGTTCATGGTCTCAGTTTGCAGAGCTCTGTGGGCACTCTTAAAGCAGCCCGAGTTGGCACAGGTGGCAGCTTGCCCCTGGGCGGCATCTTGATATTGGCGGAAATCCAGCCGGCAGCCGGCCCATAAGTGCCAAGGGCCTACCTGGTACTGACAAATGCTTCTGCCCAGGGAAACAAAACAGACCAACCCACGTTAATGGTCTCAGTTTGCAGAGCTCCATGGGCACTCTCAAGGCAGCGCGAGTTGGCACAGGTGGCAGCTTGTCCCTGGGCAGCATCTTCAGATTCGCGAAAACCCAGCAGGCAGCTGGCCCCGAAGGGCGAAGGCCTACCTGGTACTGACAAAGGCTTCTGCCCAGGTAAACTAAGCTCACCACACCACGTGCCTGGTCTCAGATTGCAGAACTCCATGGGCACACTCAAAGCAGCCTGAGTTGGCACAGGTGGCAGCTTGTCCCTGGGCGGCATCTTGATATTGGCGGAAATCCAGCAGGCAGACGGCCCCTAAGGACTGAGGGCCTACCTGATACTGACACAGCTTCTGCCCCGGAATACAAAACTCACCAGCCCACGTTCCTGGTCTCAGTTGGCAGAGCTCTTTAGGCACTCTGCAAGCAGCCTGACTTGGCACTGGTGGCAGCCTGTCCCTTGGTGGCAACTTGAAATTCGTGGAAATCTAGCAACCAGCTAGCCGCAGTGGGCTGGTGTTGTGCGGCTTGCTTCTTCACCTCCTGCAAGCTGCCGGCTCTCCGTCTAGCGAAAGCGAAAGAGCCGCTACTTCGCGCACTGCTGCTTGTGCCGGTGGCGGTGCGCTCCGGAGCGCTGCTTCGGGCGAAAGACGCCGGCCAGCGGCACTTCGCTCCGGATAGCCCCGTACCTCCGTCTTCTGCCTCTCTCGTCGTCTGCATCCTAGCCAAAAGCTTCTCCATGACTTCTCGCCGAGAGAGAAAGTGTGCCAGCACTGCAAACATCTTCCGATCTTGCTTGACGAGTTCACCCAGTTCTTTGCATCTCGCAGCGCAAAGAGACCCGCAAGAGTTTCCACGGAGCGTTGCAGGAGCACTAGCAAGATGCATTGCAAAGTTGTCCAAAAACTTCTTCCATTCGCATGCTAACGTGATTTTCAAAGGCATACGAGTGGCAATCCACCATCCCGCAGCAGTTCGAGAGCTGCGCCCACAATGCTGCTGTTGTGCGGCTTGCTTCTTCACCTCCTGCAAGCTGCCGGCTCTCCGTCTAGCGAAAGCGAAAGAGCCGCTACTTCGCGCACTGCTGCTTGTGCCGGTGGCGGTGCGCTCCGGAGCGCTGCTTCGGGCGAAAGACGCCGGCCAGCGGCACTTCGCTCCGGACAGCCCCGTACCTCCGTCTTCTGCCTCTCTCGTCGTCTGCATCCAAGCCAATAGCTTCTCCATGACTTCTCGCCGAGAGAGAAAGTGTGCCAGCACTGCAAACATCTTCCGATCTTGTTTGACGAGTTCACCCAGTTCTTTGCATCTCGCAGCGCAAAGAGACCCGCAAGAGTTTCCACGGAGCGTTGCAGGAGCACTAGCAAGATGCATTGCAAAGTTGTCCAAAAACTTCTTCCATTCGCATGCTAACGTGATTTTCAAAGGCATACGAGTGGCAATCCACCATCCCGCAGCAGTAAGAGAGCTGCGCCCACAATGCTGCTGTTGTGCGGCTTGCTTCTTCACCTCCTGCAAGCTGCCGGCTCTCCGTCTACCGAAAGCGAAAGAGCCGCTACTTCGCGCACTGCTGCTTGTGCCGGTGGCGGTGCGCTCCGGAGCGCTGCTTCGGGCGAAAGACGCCGGCCAGCGGCACTTCGCTCCGGACAGCCCCGTACCTCCGTCTTCTGCCTCTCTCGTCGTCTGCATCCTAGCCAAAAGCTTCTCCATGACTTCTCGCCGAGAGAGAAAGTGTGCCAGCACTGCAAACATCTTCCGATCTTGCTTGACGAGTTCACCCAGTTCTTTGCATCTCGCAGCGCAAAGAGACCCGCAAGAGTTTCCACGGAGCGTTGCAGGAGCACTAGCAAGATGCATTGCAAAGTTGTCCAAAAACTTCTTCCATTCGCATGCTAACGTGATTTTCAAAGGCATACGAGTGGCAATCCACCATCCCGCAGCAGTAAGAGAGCTGCGCCCACAATGCTGCTGTTGTGCGGCTTGCTTCTTCACCTCCTGCAAGCTGCCGGCTCTCCGTCTAGCGAAAGCGAAAGAGCCGCTTCTTCGCGCACTGCTGCTTGTGCCGGTGGCGGTGCGCTCCGGAGCGCTGCTTCGGGCGAAAGACGCCGGCGAGCGGCACTTCGCTCCGGACAGCCCCGTACCTCCGTCTTCTGCCTCTCTCGTCGTCTGCATCCTAGCCAAAAGCTTCTCCATGACTTCTCGCCGAGAGAGAAAGTGTGCCAGCACTGCAAACATCTACCGATCTTGTTTGACGAGTTCACCCAGTTCTTTGCATCTCGCAGCGCAAAGAGACCCGCAAGAGTTTCCACGGAGCGTTGCAGGAGCACTAGCAAGATGCATTGCAAAGTTGTCCAAAAACTTCTTCCACTCGCATGCTAACGTGATTTTCAAAGGCATGCGAGTGGCAATCCACCATCCCGCAGCAGTTCGAGAGCTGCGCCCACAATGCTGCTGTTGTGCGGCTTGCTTCTTCACCTCCTGCAAGCTGCCGGCTCTCCGTCTAGCGAAAGCGAAAGAGCCGCTACTTCGCGCACTGCTGCTTGTGCCGGTGGCGGTGCGCTCCGGAGCGCTGCTTCGGGCGAAAGACGCCGGCCAGCGGCACTTCGCTCCGGACAGCCCCGTACCTCCGTCTTCTGCCTCTCTCGTCGTCTGCATCCAAGCCAAAAGCTTCTCCATGACTTTTCGCCGACAGAAATTGGGTGCCAGCACAGCAAACGTCTCCCAGTCTTGGCCCTGATTTTTGTCGTGGCTGCGCATTGTTGAAGCATTTATCTTTTTAATAAAGCGGCGAATTTATTTCGAGATGGCTATGATCTCTTCATACTTATCCTTGTGCGGTCAAGACACAGCAACAATACATTCTTGAGAAAGGAAAACATCTCGAGAGATATTCCAGTCCATCGGTGTGGCGCAGCTGCTGAAAAAGGGCAAAGCTGAAGAACCTTGCTCATCTTAATTTCTGTGCATCTCGCAGCATGCGAAGCATGAGGCAGCCGAGCACCGCGCTTTTGTGCGCTCTTAATGGAATTGCAAAAAATCCCACAGCTTTTCATCCACAAGCACAGTCAGCTGCATTCGCTTTTGCTTCTTGAAAAACTCACCGCTCTCCTTATATCGGTGTAGATCTTGATCTCTGGTTCCTGGGACTTTACCCAAGTGTTTGCTGTTTTGTACTTTCTTCTTTGGCAGTCAGGAACTTGTATATATAATCTGGTACATGTTTCTTGGAAAACATTTCCTGTCTAAAAATGATACATAGCTGCAATTTACCCGACTGTATATAACTACTCTTTTACTGTATAAAAAAGTGTATTAGAATGATACACCACCTGAATTTCAATGATTGAAAAAAGCGTCTTACTTCTTTTTCCTATTCTCTGTATTTCCTTCTCTTTGTTATGTTTCTTTGGCTATTATGTGCGTGCCCAATGGTTTTTCTGTTCCTGTTGTGGGACAGCAAATGTTCAGGCTCTTCTAATTTTGTCACTAATTAAATAATCCATCTTCCCCGCCGGAAAGATGCAGGATGTGTCTCATTTTCACTGCTCCTGTTTTGTTTCCTTATTCTTTTGAATGGCTCCCTGTCTTCCTACTCACACTCTGAGTAACGAATTTCTAATTTTCTTTCCTATCTGCCTTTATCAATTTTTCTCTGACTTGGATGCTATTGAATTAAGCCATGCCAAGTTGAAGAATTGCATCAAGAAGAGTGCTCAATGAAAAAAAAAACATTTAGTTTTGGGGTTCTATCACAGAAGAGTTCAAAGACTCTTCCCATGTGAAGAATATCTGATGAATATCTTAAAAACTATCATCTCTGTGTAAGTATTTTGCATCCAGTTCTTGCTCTAGTCCTTGCTTTGGCAAATTTGACACAAGTGAGGCATTGTGTGTTTTGCAGCTTCTAGGGAGATGGTTCCAGGTCTTGAGAAAGTCGTGGGCTTTGTCTCATCTTTAGACATCTGAAAATCACCTAGGCATCCCAAAGACTCATTAGAAATACAAATACCTGCAGGGAACCGGAGGTGAGCTTCATCTTACCATGTGTCTTGAACAGGGTGTTCTATGTGTGAAAGAGATTCTAGTCAGAATTCTGCTCAGTACAGTCCATCAAGTTGAGAGAATTGATCATTTTAATCTGGGCTTTATATCCACAGAGGCTGAAGGTGTCTCCATGCTCCAGTGCCTATCAGTCTTCTCAAATATTTCAATCCATGAGTTGAATTCTAGAAGCAAAAACTTTTCTCCAGGTGACCTTTACCAAGAGACTCAATGTTAGGTGGAATCAAACAACTCCTTTTTTATCCATTTTATCGAAAGTGATCTTAAAGATTCAATCCATATGCTTAGGTGAGAGAAATCCTACCATTGGCAGATGGCATGTATTGGCCAGTATTGACAGCAGAAAGAAGCAAAAAAGCATGCCAAAAAATGCTGAATGCAGTAAGCAGACCATCAAGCAAACCGGTGGAAAAATAGTTGCTTTGTATGTAAGATGAATCGGAGAGATACATATGGAGTTCTTCATGATGTTTTTCATTGACATTTAAACTAGGAAAGAGGTTAAAACTATGATGGAAGGGATTAATTGCTTGATGTTAGAGTATTTCTTTAGAGAGACATAACAAGTGAATACATGTTTAACCAGTTATCGGCTTCCCATCAGCAATGGGTGCACTTTAATTGCCTTTAAAAGCTGTAATGAAATACTTTTTAAAGCAATTTTTTCCCCTTATTTTTGCAAGAGCTTTTTTCTGTTATTTTTGAAAAATAGGAAAAATTTCCAGTAAAGGATCAACGGGCTGCTCTGTCATTTAATATTAGAAAACACTTATGGTATACTTTCTAGAAGAAAAAGTACCTAAAAAAAGGAGTATTCCCATTATGCTTGTAAAACGATCTTCCAACCATAAGAAAATCAAAAATTATACTATTTCAAGGATCTCACACTCCTAGAACACATTCATTTACCACACTCATAATTTATCAAACACAGCTTGTAATTAGACCTCTAAGAGTCAAACAGAGCGTTGTATCCACAGGCACTGTGAGAGCAGCCTGAGGTGGCACAGGTGGCAGGTTGTACGTGAGCTAGATCTTGATCAATGCGGCATTACAGCAGCCAACCGGGGCCTGCACGCAAGGCCCATCCAAAAAATGTGGTGAGCTTTTTCCCAGGGAAACCAAACTCACCACCTCACCTTCCTGGTCTCAGGCCCCAAATGGCCACAAAAGTACTGTGCGGGCAACAGCCCAGGAAAAAAACCTCAACACCTCACCGTCTAGGTCTCAGTTTGCAGAGCTCTGTGGGCACTGTGCAAGCACCCAACGTTGGCACAGCTATCAGCCTTTAATTGGATGGCATCCTGATTAATACAGAAATCGAGCAGGCACCAAGCATCAACGTGCTTAGGGACACCTAGGTATTGTGCATTATACTGCCCAAGGAGAAAAAAACCCACCACCCCAAGGTCTTAGTCTCAGTTTGCAGAGTTCCGTGGGCACTCTCAAAGCAGCCCGAGTTGGCACAGGTGGCAGCTTGTCCCTGGGCGGCATCTTGTTATTCGGGGAAATCCAGCCTGCAACCGGACCCATAGGGCCGAAGGCCTACCTGGTACTGACAAAGGCTTCTGCCGGGAAAACAAAACTCAGAACCCCACGGTCCCGGTCTCAGTTTGCAGAGCTCCATGGGCACTCTCAAAGCAGCCCGAGTTGGCACAGGTGGCAGAATATCCCTGGGCGGCATCTTGATATTCGTGGAAATCCAGCAGGCAGCCAGCCATGAAGGGCCGAGGGCCTACCTGGTACTGACAAAGGCTTCTGCCGAGGAAAAAAAAAAACTCACCATCCCACGCTCCTGGTTTCTGTTTGTAGAGCACCATGGGTACTCTCAAAGCAGCCCAAGTTGGCACAGGTGGCAGCTTGTTCCTGGGCGGCATCTAGATATGCGCGGAAATCCAGCAGGCAGACTGCCTCTAAGGGCCGAGGTCCTACTTGGTACAGACAAAGGGTTCTGCCCGGGAAAAAAAAACCCGAAACCCCACATACTTTGGCTCAGTTTGAAGAGATCCGTGGGCACTCTCAAAGCAGCGTGAGTTGGCACAGGTGGCAGCTTGTCCCTGGGCGGCATCTTGATATTCGTGGAAGTCTTGCTGCCAGCCTGCCCCTAAGGGCCGAGGGCCTACCTGGTACTTACAATGGCTTCTGCCCGGGGAAACATAACCCATAACCCCATGTACCCTGTCTCAGTTTTTAGAGCTCCGTGGGCACCCTCAAAGCAGCCCGAGCTGGCACAGGTGGCAGCTTGTCCCTGGGCAGCATCTTGATATTCGTGGAAATTCAGCAGGCAGCCTGCCCCTAAGGAACAAGGGCCTACCTGGTACTGAGAGAGGCTTCTGCCCGAGAAAACAAAACCCACAACCCTAGGTTATGGTCTCAGTTTGCAGAGCGAGTTGGCCCAAGTGGCAGCTTGTCCCTGGGCAGCATCTTGATATTCGTGGAAATCCAGCAGGCAGACGGCCCTGAAGTTCCGAGAGCCTGCCTGGTACTGCAAATGCTTCTGCCCGGGGAAACAAAACTCACCAAGGCAAGTTCCTGGTCTAACTTTGCAGAGCTCCATGGGCACTCTCAAAGCAGCGCGAGTTGGCACAGGTGGCAGCTTGTCCCTGGGTGGCATCTTGATATTCGTGGAAATCCAGCAGGCAGACTGCCTCTAAGGGCTGAGGGCCTACTTGGTACTGACAAAGGCTTCTGCCCGGGAAAACAAAACCCATAACCCCACATACTTTCTCTCAGTTTGAATAGCTCCGTGGGCACTCTCAAAGCAGCCCGAGTTGGCACAAGTGGCAGCTTGTCCCTGGGCAGCATTTTGATATTCGTGGAAATCCTGCAGGCAGCTGGCCCCCAAGGGCCAAGGGCCGACCTGGTACTGACAAAGGCTTCTGCCCGGGAAAACAAAACTCAGAACACCACGTTTCTGGTCTCAGTTTGCAGAGCACCATGGGCACTCTCAAAGCAGCCCGAGTTGGCACATGTGGCAGCTTGTCCCTGGGCAGCATCTTGATATTCGTGGAAATCCAGCAGGCTGCCTGCCCTTAAGGACCGAGGGCGTACCTGGCACTTCAAATGCTTCTGCCCGGAGAAACAAAACTCAGCACCCCAGGTTCATGGTCTCAGTTTGCAGAGCTCCATGGGCACTCTCAAAGCAGCACGAGTTGGCACAGGTGGCAGCTGGTCCCTGGGCAGCATCTTGATATTCGTGGAAATCCAGCCGGCAGCCTGCCCCTGAGGAACAAGGGCCTTCCTGGTACTGACAAAGGCTTCTGCCCAGGGAAACAAAATCCACCACCCCACGTTCCACATCTCAGTTTGCAGAGCTCCGTGGGCACTCTCAAAGCAGCCCGAGTTGCCACAGGTGGCAGCTTGTCCCTGGGCGGCATCTTGATATTTGTGGAAATCCTGCAGGCAGCCTGCCCCCAAGGGCCAAGGGCCGACCTGGTACTGACAAAGGCTTCTGCCCGGGAAAACAAAACCCAGCACCCCACGTTTCTGGTCTCAGTTTGCAGAGCTCCGTGGGCACTCTCAAAGCAGCCCGAGTTGGCACAGGTGGCAGCTTGTCCCTGGGCGGCATCTTGATATTCGTGGAAATCCAGCCGGCAGCCTGCCCCTGTGGAACAAGGGCCGACCTGACACTGACAAAGGCTTCTGACCGGGAAAAGAAAACTCACCACCCCACGTTCCTTGTCTCAGTTTGCAGAGCTCCATGGGCTCTCTCAAAGCAGCGCGAGTTGGCACATGTGGCAGCTTATCCCTGGGCGGCATGTTCAGATTCATGGAAATCCAGCAGGCTGCCGGCCCCAAAGGGCCGAGGGCCTACCTGGTACTGACAAAGGCTTCTGCCCGGGAAAACAATACTCAGAACACCACTTTCCTGGTCCCAGTTTGCAGAGCTCCATGGGCACTCTCAAAGCAGCCCGAGTTGGCACAGGTGGCAGCTTGTCCCTGGGCAGCATCTTGATATTCGTGGAAATCCAGCAGGCAGACTGCCCATAAGGAACAAGGACCCTCCTGGTACTGACAAAGGCTTCTGCCCTGGAAAACAAAACCCAGCACCCCACGTTTCTGGTCTCAGTTTGCAGAGCACCATGGGCACTCTCAAAGCAGCCCGAGTTGGCACAGGTGGCAGCTCCTCCGTGGGCAGCATCCTGATATTCGTGGAAATTCAGCAGGCTGACGGCCCTGAAAGACCGTGGGCCTACCTAGTACTGACAAATACTTCTGCCCGGGAAAACAAAACTCAGCACCCCACGGTCTTGGTCACAGTTTGCAGAGCTCTGTGGGCACTCTCAAAGCAGCGTGAGTTGGCAAAGGTGGCAGCTTGTCCCTGGGCGGAAACTTGATTTTCGTGGAAATCCTGGTGCCAGCCTCCCCCAAAGGGCCGAGGGCCTACCTGGTCCTGCAAATGTTTCTGCCCGGGAAAACAACACCGACAAACCCACGTTCCTGGTCTCAGTTTGAAGAACTCCGTGGGCACTCTCAAAGCAGCCTGAGTTGGCACAGGTGGCAGAATATCCCTGGGCAGCATTTTGATATTCGGGGAAATCTTGCTGCCAGGCTGTCCCTAAGGAACAAGGGCCTACTTGGTACTGACAAAGGCTTCTGCCCTGGAAAACAAAACCCAGCACCCCACGTTTCTGGTCTCAGTTTGCAGACCACCATGGGCACTCTCAAAGCAGCCCGGGTTGGCACAGGTGGCAGCTTGTCCCTGGGCAGCATCTTGATATTCGTGGAAATCCAGCAGGCTGCCTGCCCTTAAGGACCGAGGGCCTACCTGGCACTGCAAATGCTTCTGCCCGGAGAAACAAAACTCAGCACCCCAGGTTCATGGTCTCAGTTTGCAGAGCTCCGTGGGCACTCTCAAAGCAGCCCGAGTTGGCACAGGTGGCAGAATATCCCTGGGCAGCATCTTGATATTCGTGGAAAGCTTGCTGCCAGCCTGCACCTAAGGAACAAGGGCCTACCTGGTACTGAGAGAGGCTTCTGCCCGGGAAAACAAAACCCACAACCCTACCTTCCTGGTCTCAGTTTGCAGAGCTCCGTGGGCACCCTCATAGCAGCGCGAGTTGGCCCAAGTGGCAGCTGGTCCCTGGGCAGCATCTTGATATTCGTGGAAATCCAGCGGGCAGCCTGCCCCTGATGAACAAGGGCCCTCCTGGTACTGACAAAGGCTTCTGCCCAGGGAAACAAAACCCACCACCCCACGTTCCACATCTCAGTTTGCAGAGCTCCATGGGCACTCTCAAAGCAGCCCAAGTTGGCACAGGTGGCAGCTTGTCCCTGGGCGGCATCTTGATATTTGTGGAAATCCTGCAGGCAGCCGGCCCCCAAGGGCCAAGGGCCGACCTGGTACTGACAAAGGCTTCTGCCAGGGGAAACAAAACCCAGCACCCCACGTTTCTGGTCTCAGTTTGCAGAGCTCCATGGGCACCCTCAAAGCAGCCCGAGTTGGCACAGGTGGCAGCTTGTCCCTGGGCAGCATCTTGATATTCGTGGAAATCCAGCAGGCAGTCGGCCCTGAAATTCCGAGGGCCTACCTGGTACTGACAAATGCTTCTGCCCGGGGAAACAAAACTCACCAACGCACGTTCCTGGTCTCACTTTGCAGAGCTCCAAGGGCACTCTCAAAGCAGCGCGAGTTGGCACAGGTGGCAGCTTGTCCTTTGGCAGCATCTTGATATTCATGGAAATCCAGCAGGCTGCCTGCCCTTAAAGACCAAGGGCCTACCTGGCACTGCAAATGCTTCTGCCCAGGGAAACAAAACTCAGCACCCCAGGTTCATGGTCTCAGTTTGCAGAGCTCCATGGGCACTCTCAAAGCAGCCCGAGTTGGCACAGGTGGCAGCTTGTCCCTGGGCAGCATCTTGATATTCGTGGAAATCTTCCTGCCAGCCTGCCCCTAAGGAACAAGGGCCTACCTGGCACTGAGAGAGGCTTCTGCCCGGGAAAACAAAACCCACAATCCTACGTTCCTGGTCTCAGTTTGCAGAGCTCCGTGGGCACCCTCAAAGCAGCGCGAGTTGGCACAAGTGGCAGCTTGTCCCTGGGCAGCATCTTGATATTCGTGGAAATCCAGCGGGCAGCCTGCCCCTGATGAACAAGGGCCCTCCTGGTACTGACAAAGGCTTCTGCCCAGGGAAACAAAACCCACCACCCCACGTTCCACATCTCAGTTTGCAGAGCTCCATGGGCACTCTCAAATCAGACCAGGTTAGCACAGGTGGCAGCTTGTCCCTGGGCGGCATCTTGTTATTGGCGGAAATCCAGCAGGCAGACGGCCCCTAACGGCCGTGGGCCTACCTGGAACAGACAAAGGCTTCTGCCCAGTTAAACAAAATTCGCCAACACACGTTCATGGTCTCAGTTTGCAGAGCTCCATGGGTACTCTAAAATCAGCGTGAGTTGCCACAGGTGGCAGCTTGTCCCTGGGCGGCATCTTGATATTCGTCGAAATCCGGCAGGCCGACGGCCCCTAAGGACTGAGAGCCTACCTGGTACTGACAAAGGCTTCTGCCCAGGAAAAAAAAACCCACCACCCCACGTTCCTGGTCTCAGTTTGCAGAGCTCTGTGGGCACTCTTAAAGCAGCCCGAGTTGGCACAGGTGGCAGCTTGTCCCTGGGCGGCATCTTGTTATTCGGGGAAATCCAGCCTGCAACCGGACCCATAGGGCCGAAGGCCTACCTGGTACTGACAAAGGCTTCTGCCGGGAAAACAAAACTCAGAACCCCACGGTCCCGGTCTCAGTTTGCAGAGCTCCATGGGCACTCTCAAAGCAGCCCGAGTTGGCACAGGTGGCAGAATATCCCTGGGCGGCATCTTGATATTCGTGGAAATCCAGCAGGCAGCCAGCCATGAAGGGCCGAGGGCCTACCTGGTACTGACAAAGGCTTCTGCCGAGGAAAAAAAAAAACTCACCATCCCACGCTCCTGGTTTCTGTTTGTAGAGCACCATGGGTACTCTCAAAGCAGCCCAAGTTGGCACAGGTGGCAGCTTGTTCCTGGGCGGCATCTAGATATGCGTGGAAATCCAGCAGGCAGACTGCCTCTAAGGGCCGAGGTCCTACTTGGTACAGACAAAGGGTTCTGCCCGGGAAAAAAAAACCCGAAACCCCACATACTTTGGCTCAGTTTGAAGAGATCCGTGGGCACTCTCAAAGCAGCGTGAGTTGGCACAGGTGGCAGCTTGTCCCTGGGCGGCATCTTGATATTCGTGGAAGTCTTGCTGCCAGCCTGCCCCTAAGGGCCGAGGGCCTACCTGGTACTTACAATGGCTTCTGCCCGGGGAAACATAACCCATAACCCCATGTACCCTGTCTCAGTTTTTAGAGCTCCGTGGGCACCCTCAAAGCAGCCCGAGCTGGCACAGGTGGCAGCTTGTCCCTGGGCAGCATCTTGATATTCGTGGAAATTCAGCAGGCAGCCTGCCCCTAAGGAACAAGGGCCTACCTGGTACTGAGAGAGGCTTCTGCCCGAGAAAACAAAACCCACAACCCTAGGTTATGGTCTCAGTTTGCAGAGCGAGTTGGCCCAAGTGGCAGCTTGTCCCTGGGCAGCATCTTGATATTCGTGGAAATCCAGCAGGCAGACGGCCCTGAAGTTCCGAGAGCCTGCCTGGTACTGCAAATGCTTCTGCCCGGGGAAACAAAACTCACCAAGGCAAGTTCCTGGTCTAACTTTGCAGAGCTCCATGGGCACTCTCAAAGCAGCCCGAGTTGGCACAGGTGGCAGCTTGTCCCTGGGTGGCATCTTGATATTCGTGGAAATCCAGCAGGCAGACTGCCTCTAAGGGCTGAGGGCCTACTTGGTACTGACAAAGGCTTCTGCCCGGGAAAACAAAACCCATAACCCCACATACTTTCTCTCAGTTTGAAGAGCTCCGTGGGCACTCTCAAAGCAGCCCGAGTTGGCACAAGTGGCAGCTTGTCCCTGGGCAGCATTTTGATATTCGTGGAAATCCTGCAGGCAGCTGGCCCCCAAGGGCCAAGGGCCGACCTGGTACTGACAAAGGCTTCTGCCCGGGAAAACAAAACTCAGAACACCACGTTTCTGGTCTCAGTTTGCAGAGCACCATGGGCACTCTCAAAGCAGCCCGAGTTGGCACATGTGGCAGCTTGTCCCTGGGCAGCATCTTGATATTCGTGGAAATCCAGCAGGCTGCCTGCCCTTAAGGACCGAGGGCGTACCTGGCACTTCAAATGCTTCTGCCCGGAGAAACAAAACTCAGCACCCCAGGTTCATGGTCTCAGTTTGCAGAGCTCCATGGGCACTCTCAAAGCAGCACGAGTTGGCACAGGTGGCAGCTGGTCCCTGGGCAGCATCTTGATATTCGTGGAAATCCAGCGGGCAGCCTGCCCCTGAGGAACAAGGGCCTTCCTGGTACTGACAAAGGCTTCTGCCCAGGGAAACAAAATCCACCACCCCACGTTCCACATCTCAGTTTGCAGAGCTCCGTGGGCACTCTCAAAGCAGCCCGAGTTGCCACAGGTAGCAGCTTGTCCCTGGGCGGCATCTTGATATTTGTGGAAATCCTGCAGGCAGCCGGCCCCCAAGGGCCAAGGGCCGACCTGGTACTGACAAAGGCTTCTGCCCGGGAAAACAAAACCCAGCACCCCACGTTTCTGGTCTCAGTTTGCAGAGCTCCGTGGGCACTCTCAAAGCAGCCCGAGTTGCCACAGGTGGCAGCTTGTCCCTGGGCGGCATCTTCAGATTCGTGGAAATCCAGCCGGCAGCCTGCCCCTGTGGAACAAGGGCCGACCTGACACTGACAAAGGCTTCTGACCGGGAAAAGAAAACTCACCACCCCACGTTCCTTGTCTCAGTTTGCAGAGCTCCATGGGCTCTCTCAAAGCAGCGCGAGTTGGCACATGTGGCAGCTTATCCCTGGGCGGCATGTTCAGATTCATGGAAATCCAGCAGGCTGCCGGCCCCAAAGGGCCGAGGGCCTACCTGGTACTGACAAAGGCTTCTGCCCGGGAAAACAATACTCAGAACACCACTTTCCTGGTCCCAGTTTGCAGAGCTCCATGGGCACTCTCAAAGCAGCCCGAGTTGGCACAGGTGGCAGCTTGTCCCTGGGCAGCATCTTGATATTCGTGGAAATCCAGCAGGCAGACTGCCCATAAGGAACAAGGACCCTCCTGGTACTGACAAAGGCTTCTGCCCTGGAAAACAAAACCCAGCACCCCACGTTTCTGGTCTCAGTTTGCAGAGCACCATGGGCACTCTCAAAGCAGCCCGAGTTGGCACAGGTGGCAGCTCCTCCGTGGGCAGCATCCTGATATTCGTGGAAATTCAGCAGGGTGACGGCCCTGAAAGACCGTGGGCCTACCTAGTACTGACAAATACTTCTGCCCGGGAAAACAAAACTCAGCACCCCACGGTCTTGGTCACAGTTTGCAGAGCTCTGTGGGCACTCTCAAAGCAGCGTGAGTTGGCAAAGGTGGCAGCTTGTCCCTGGGCGGAAACTTGATTTTCGTGGAAATCCTGGTGCCAGCCTCCCCCAAAGGGCCGAGGGCCTACCTGGTCCTGCAAATGTTTCTGCCCGGGAAAACAACACCGACAAACCCACGTTCCTGGTCTCAGTTTGAAGAACTCCGTGGGCACTCTCAAAGCAGCCTGAGTTGGCACAGGTGGCAGAATATCCCTGGGCAGCATTTTGATATTCGGGGAAATCTTGCTGCCAGGCTGTCCCTAAGGAACAAGGGCCTACTTGGTACTGACAAAGGCTTCTGCCCTGGAAAACAAAACCCAGCACCCCACGTTTCTGGTCTCAGTTTGCAGACCACCATGGGCACTCTCAAAGCAGCCCGGGTTGGCACAGGTGGCAGCTTGTCCCTGGGCAGCATCTTGATATTCGTGGAAATCCAGCAGGCTGCCTGCCCTTAAGGACCGAGGGCCTACCTGGCACTGCAAATGCTTCTGCCCGGAGAAACAAAACTCAGCACCCCAGGTTCATGGTCTCAGTTTGCAGAGCTCCGTGGGCACTCTCAAAGCAGCCCGAGTTGGCACAGGTGGCAGAATATCCCTGGGCAGCATCTTGATATTCGTGGAAAGCTTGCTGCCAGCCTGCACCTAAGGAACAAGGGCCTACCTGGTACTGAGAGAGGCTTCTGCCCGGGAAAACAAAACCCACAACCCTACCTTCCTGGTCTCAGTTTGCAGAGCTCCGTGGGCACCCTCATAGCAGCGCGAGTTGGCCCAAGTGGCAGCTGGTCCCTGGGCAGCATCTTGATATTCGTGGAAATCCAGCGGGCAGCCTGCCCCTGATGAACAAGGGCCCTCCTGGTACTGACAAAGGCTTCTGCCCAGGGAAACAAAACCCACCACCCCACGTTCCACATCTCAGTTTGCAGAGCTCCATGGGCACTCTCAAAGCAGCCCAAGTTGGCACAGGTGGCAGCTTGTCCCTGGGCGGCATCTTGATATTTGTGGAAATCCTGCAGGCAGCCGGCCCCCAAGGGCCAAGGGCCGACCTGGTACTGACAAAGGCTTCTGCCAGGGGAAACAAAACCCAGCACCCCACGTTTCTGGTCTCAGTTTGCAGAGCTCCATGGGCACCCTCAAAGCAGCCCGAGTTGGCACAGGTGGCAGCTTGTCCCTGGGCAGCATCTTGATATTCGTGGAAATCCAGCAGGCAGTCGGCCCTGAAATTCCGAGGGCCTACCTGGTACTGACAAATGCTTCTGCCCGGGGAAACAAAACTCACCAACGCACGTTCCTGGTCTCACTTTGCAGAGCTCCAAGGGCACTCTCAAAGCAGCGCGAGTTGGCACAGGTGGCAGCTTGTCCTTTGGCAGCATCTTGATATTCATGGAAATCCAGCAGGCTGCCTGCCCTTAAAGACCAAGGGCCTACCTGGCACTGCAAATGCTTCTGCCCAGGGAAACAAAACTCAGCACCCCAGGTTCATGGTCTCAGTTTGCAGAGCTCCATGGGCACTCTCAAAGCAGCCCGAGTTGGCACAGGTGGCAGCTTGTCCCTGGGCAGCATCTTGATATTCGTGGAAATCTTCCTGCCAGCCTGCCCCTAAGGAACAAGGGCCTACCTGGCACTGAGAGAGGCTTCTGCCCGGGAAAACAAAACCCACAATCCTACGTTCCTGGTCTCAGTTTGCAGAGCTCCGTGGGCACCCTCAAAGCAGCGCGAGTTGGCACAAGTGGCAGCTTGTCCCTGGGCAGCATCTTGATATTCGTGGAAATCCAGCGGGCAGCCTGCCCCTGATGAACAAGGGCCCTCCTGGTACTGACAAAGGCTTCTGCCCAGGGAAACAAAACCCACCACCCCACGTTCCACATCTCAGTTTGCAGAGCTCCATGGGCACTCTCAAATCAGACCAGGTTAGCACAGGTGGCAGCTTGTCCCTGGGCGGCATCTTGTTATTGGCGGAAATCCAGCAGGCAGACGGCCCCTAACGGCCGTGGGCCTACCTGGAACAGACAAAGGCTTCTGCCCAGTTAAACAAAATTCGCCAACACACGTTCATGGTCTCAGTTTGCAGAGCTCCATGGGTACTCTAAAATCAGCGTGAGTTGCCACAGGTGGCAGCTTGTCCCTGGGCGGCATCTTGATATTCGTCGAAATCCGGCAGGCCGACGGCCCCTAAGGACTGAGAGCCTACCTGGTACTGACAAAGGCTTCTGCCCAGGAAAAAAAAACCCACCACCCCACGTTCCTGGTCTCAGTTTGCAGAGCTCTGTGGGCACTCTTAAAGCAGCCCGAGTTGGCACAGGTGGCAGCTTGTCCCTGGGCGGCATCTTGTTATTCGGGGAAATCCAGCCTGCAACCGGACCCATAGGGCCGAAGGCCTACCTGGTACTGACAAAGGCTTCTGCCGGGAAAACAAAACTCAGAACCCCACGGTCCCGGTCTCAGTTTGCAGAGCTCCATGGGCACTCTCAAAGCAGCCCGAGTTGGCACAGGTGGCAGAATATCCCTGGGCGGCATCTTGATATTCGTGGAAATCCAGCAGGCAGCCAGCCATGAAGGGCCGAGGGCCTACCTGGTACTGACAAAGGCTTCTGCCGAGGAAAAAAAAAAACTCACCATCCCACGCTCCTGGTTTCTGTTTGTAGAGCACCATGGGTACTCTCAAAGCAGCCCAAGTTGGCACAGGTGGCAGCTTGTTCCTGGGCGGCATCTAGATATGCGTGGAAATCCAGCAGGCAGACTGCCTCTAAGGGCCGAGGTCCTACTTGGTACAGACAAAGGGTTCTGCCCGGGAAAAAAAAACCCGAAACCCCACATACTTTGGCTCAGTTTGAAGAGATCCGTGGGCACTCTCAAAGCAGCGTGAGTTGGCACAGGTGGCAGCTTGTCCCTGGGCGGCATCTTGATATTCGTGGAAGTCTTGCTGCCAGCCTGCCCCTAAGGGCCGAGGGCCTACCTGGTACTTACAATGGCTTCTGCCCGGGGAAACATAACCCATAACCCCATGTACCCTGTCTCAGTTTTTAGAGCTCCGTGGGCACCCTCAAAGCAGCCCGAGCTGGCACAGGTGGCAGCTTGTCCCTGGGCAGCATCTTGATATTCGTGGAAATTCAGCAGGCAGCCTGCCCCTAAGGAACAAGGGCCTACCTGGTACTGAGAGAGGCTTCTGCCCGAGAAAACAAAACCCACAACCCTAGGTTATGGTCTCAGTTTGCAGAGCGAGTTGGCCCAAGTGGCAGCTTGTCCCTGGGCAGCATCTTGATATTCGTGGAAATCCAGCAGGCAGACGGCCCTGAAGTTCCGAGAGCCTGCCTGGTACTGCAAATGCTTCTGCCCGGGGAAACAAAACTCACCAAGGCAAGTTCCTGGTCTAACTTTGCAGAGCTCCATGGGCACTCTCAAAGCAGCCCGAGTTGGCACAGGTGGCAGCTTGTCCCTGGGTGGCATCTTGATATTCGTGGAAATCCAGCAGGCAGACTGCCTCTAAGGGCTGAGGGCCTACTTGGTACTGACAAAGGCTTCTGCCCGGGAAAACAAAACCCATAACCCCACATACTTTCTCTCAGTTTGAAGAGCTCCGTGGGCACTCTCAAAGCAGCCCGAGTTGGCACAAGTGGCAGCTTGTCCCTGGGCAGCATTTTGATATTCGTGGAAATCCTGCAGGCAGCTGGCCCCCAAGGGCCAAGGGCCGACCTGGTACTGACAAAGGCTTCTGCCCGGGAAAACAAAACTCAGAACACCACGTTTCTGGTCTCAGTTTGCAGAGCACCATGGGCACTCTCAAAGCAGCCCGAGTTGGCACATGTGGCAGCTTGTCCCTGGGCAGCATCTTGATATTCGTGGAAATCCAGCAGGCTGCCTGCCCTTAAGGACCGAGGGCGTACCTGGCACTTCAAATGCTTCTGCCCGGAGAAACAAAACTCAGCACCCCAGGTTCATGGTCTCAGTTTGCAGAGCTCCATGGGCACTCTCAAAGCAGCACGAGTTGGCACAGGTGGCAGCTGGTCCCTGGGCAGCATCTTGATATTCGTGGAAATCCAGCGGGCAGCCTGCCCCTGAGGAACAAGGGCCTTCCTGGTACTGACAAAGGCTTCTGCCCAGGGAAACAAAATCCACCACCCCACGTTCCACATCTCAGTTTGCAGAGCTCCGTGGGCACTCTCAAAGCAGCCCGAGTTGCCACAGGTAGCAGCTTGTCCCTGGGCGGCATCTTGATATTTGTGGAAATCCTGCAGGCAGCCGGCCCCCAAGGGCCAAGGGCCGACCTGGTACTGACAAAGGCTTCTGCCCGGGAAAACAAAACCCAGCACCCCACGTTTCTGGTCTCAGTTTGCAGAGCTCCGTGGGCACTCTCAAAGCAGCCCGAGTTGCCACAGGTGGCAGCTTGTCCCTGGGCGGCATCTTGATATTCGTGGAAATCCAGCCGGCAGCCTGCCCCTGTGGAACAAGGGCCGACCTGACACTGACAAAGGCTTCTGACCGGGAAAAGAAAACTCACCACCCCACGTTCCTTGTCTCAGTTTGCAGAGCTCCATGGGCTCTCTCAAAGCAGCGCGAGTTGGCACATGTGGCAGCTTATCCCTGGGCGGCATGTTCAGATTCATGGAAATCCAGCAGGCTGCCGGCCCCAAAGGGCCGAGGGCCTACCTGGTACTGACAAAGGCTTCTGCCCGGGAAAACAATACTCAGAACACCACTTTCCTGGTCCCAGTTTGCAGAGCTCCATGGGCACTCTCAAAGCAGCCCGAGTTGGCACAGGTGGCAGCTTGTCCCTGGGCAGCATCTTGATATTCGTGGAAATCCAGCAGGCAGACTGCCCATAAGGAACAAGGACCCTCCTGGTACTGACAAAGGCTTCTGCCCTGGAAAACAAAACCCAGCACCCCACGTTTCTGGTCTCAGTTTGCAGAGCACCATGGGCACTCTCAAAGCAGCCCGAGTTGGCACAGGTGGCAGCTCCTCCGTGGGCAGCATCCTGATATTCGTGGAAATTCAGCAGGGTGACGGCCCTGAAAGACCGTGGGCCTACCTAGTACTGACAAATACTTCTGCCCGGGAAAACAAAACTCAGCACCCCACGGTCTTGGTCACAGTTTGCAGAGCTCTGTGGGCACTCTCAAAGCAGCGTGAGTTGGCAAAGGTGGCAGCTTGTCCCTGGGCGGAAACTTGATTTTCGTGGAAATCCTGGTGCCAGCCTCCCCCAAAGGGCCGAGGGCCTACCTGGTCCTGCAAATGTTTCTGCCCGGGAAAACAACACCGACAAACCCACGTTCCTGGTCTCAGTTTGAAGAACTCCGTGGGCACTCTCAAAGCAGCCTGAGTTGGCACAGGTGGCAGAATATCCCTGGGCAGCATTTTGATATTCGGGGAAATCTTGCTGCCAGGCTGTCCCTAAGGAACAAGGGCCTACTTGGTACTGACAAAGGCTTCTGCCCTGGAAAACAAAACCCAGCACCCCACGTTTCTGGTCTCAGTTTGCAGACCACCATGGGCACTCTCAAAGCAGCCCGGGTTGGCACAGGTGGCAGCTTGTCCCTGGGCAGCATCTTGATATTCGTGGAAATCCAGCAGGCTGCCTGCCCTTAAGGACCGAGGGCCTACCTGGCACTGCAAATGCTTCTGCCCGGAGAAACAAAACTCAGCACCCCAGGTTCATGGTCTCAGTTTGCAGAGCTCCGTGGGCACTCTCAAAGCAGCCCGAGTTGGCACAGGTGGCAGAATATCCCTGGGCAGCATCTTGATATTCGTGGAAAGCTTGCTGCCAGCCTGCACCTAAGGAACAAGGGCCTACCTGGTACTGAGAGAGGCTTCTGCCCGGGAAAACAAAACCCACAACCCTACCTTCCTGGTCTCAGTTTGCAGAGCTCCGTGGGCACCCTCATAGCAGCGCGAGTTGGCCCAAGTGGCAGCTGGTCCCTGGGCAGCATCTTGATATTCGTGGAAATCCAGCGGGCAGCCTGCCCCTGATGAACAAGGGCCCTCCTGGTACTGACAAAGGCTTCTGCCCAGGGAAACAAAACCCACCACCCCACGTTCCACATCTCAGTTTGCAGAGCTCCATGGGCACTCTCAAAGCAGCCCAAGTTGGCACAGGTGGCAGCTTGTCCCTGGGCGGCATCTTGATATTTGTGGAAATCCTGCAGGCAGCCGGCCCCCAAGGGCCAAGGGCCGACCTGGTACTGACAAAGGCTTCTGCCAGGGGAAACAAAACCCAGCACCCCACGTTTCTGGTCTCAGTTTGCAGAGCTCCATGGGCACCCTCAAAGCAGCCCGAGTTGGCACAGGTGGCAGCTTGTCCCTGGGCAGCATCTTGATATTCGTGGAAATCCAGCAGGCAGTCGGCCCTGAAATTCCGAGGGCCTACCTGGTACTGACAAATGCTTCTGCCCGGGGAAACAAAACTCACCAACGCACGTTCCTGGTCTCACTTTGCAGAGCTCCAAGGGCACTCTCAAAGCAGCGCGAGTTGGCACAGGTGGCAGCTTGTCCTTTGGCAGCATCTTGATATTCATGGAAATCCAGCAGGCTGCCTGCCCTTAAAGACCAAGGGCCTACCTGGCACTGCAAATGCTTCTGCCCAGGGAAACAAAACTCAGCACCCCAGGTTCATGGTCTCAGTTTGCAGAGCTCCATGGGCACTCTCAAAGCAGCCCGAGTTGGCACAGGTGGCAGCTTGTCCCTGGGCAGCATCTTGATATTCGTGGAAATCTTCCTGCCAGCCTGCCCCTAAGGAACAAGGGCCTACCTGGCACTGAGAGAGGCTTCTGCCCGGGAAAACAAAACCCACAATCCTACGTTCCTGGTCTCAGTTTGCAGAGCTCCGTGGGCACCCTCAAAGCAGCGCGAGTTGGCACAAGTGGCAGCTTGTCCCTGGGCAGCATCTTGATATTCGTGGAAATCCAGCGGGCAGCCTGCCCCTGATGAACAAGGGCCCTCCTGGTACTGACAAAGGCTTCTGCCCAGGGAAACAAAACCCACCACCCCACGTTCCACATCTCAGTTTGCAGAGCTCCATGGGCACTCTCAAATCAGACCAGGTTAGCACAGGTGGCAGCTTGTCCCTGGGCGGCATCTTGTTATTGGCGGAAATCCAGCAGGCAGACGGCCCCTAACGGCCGTGGGCCTACCTGGAACAGACAAAGGCTTCTGCCCAGGTAAACAAAATTCGCCAACACACGTTCATGGTCTCAGTTTGCAGAGCTCCATGGGTACTCTAAAATCAGCGTGAGTTGCCACAGGTGGCAGCTTGTCCCTGGGCGGCATCTTGATATTCGTCGAAATCCGGCAGGCCGACGGCCCCTAAGGACTGAGAGCCTACCTGGTACTGACAAAGGCTTCTGCCCAGGAAAAAAAAACCCACCACCCCACGTTCCTGGTCTCAGTTTGCAGAGCTCTGTGGGCACTCTTAAAGCAGCCCGAGTTGGCACAGGTGGCACCTTGCCCCTGGGCGGCATCTTGATATTGGCGGAAATCCAGCCGGCAGCCGGCCCATAAGTGCCAAGGGCCTACCTGGAACAGACAAAGGCTTCTGCCCAGGGAAACAAAACAGACTAACCCACGTTAATGGTCTCAGATTGCAGAGCTCCATGGGCACTCTCAAGGCAGCGCGAGTTGGCACAGGTGGCAGCTTGTCCCTGGGCAGCATCTTGATATTCGTGGAAATCCAGCGGGCAGCCTGCCCCTGATGAACAAGGGCCCTCCTGGTACTGACAAAGGCTTCTGCCCAGGGAAACAAAACCCACCACCCCACGTTCCACATCTCAGTTTGCAGAGCTCCATGGGCACTCTCAAATCAGACCAGGTTAGCACAGGTGGCAGCTTGTCCCTGGGCGGCATCTTGTTATTGGCGGAAATCCAGCAGGCAGACGGCCCCTAACGGCCGTGGGCCTACCTGGAACAGACAAAGGCTTCTGCCCAGGTAAACAAAATTCGCCAACACACGTTCATGGTCTCAGTTTGCAGAGCTCCATGGGTACTCTAAAATCAGCGTGAGTTGCCACAGGTGGCAGCTTGTCCCTGGGCGGCATCTTGATATTCGTCGAAATCCGGCAGGCCGACGGCCCCTAAGGACTGAGAGCCTACCTGGTACTGACAAAGGCTTCTGCCCAGGAAAAAAAAACCCACCACCCCACGTTCCTGGTCTCAGTTTGCAGAGCTCTGTGGGCACTCTTAAAGCAGCCCGAGTTGGCACAGGTGGCAGCTTGCCCCTGGGCGGCATCTTGATATTGGCGGAAATCCAGCCGGCAGCCGGCCCATAAGTGCCAAGGGCCTACCTGGAACAGACAAAGGCTTCTGCCCAGGGAAACAAAACAGACCAACCCACGTTAATGGTCTCAGATTGCCGAGCTCCATGGGCACTCTCAAGGCAGCGCGAGTTGGCACAGGTGGCAGCTTGTCTCTGGGCGGCATCTTGATATTCGCGGAAATCCAGCGAGCAGCCGCCCCAAAGGGCCAAGGGCCTATCTGGTACTGACAAAGGATTCTGCCCGGGGAAAGAAAACCCACCACCCCACGTTCCACATCTCAGTTTGCAGAGCACCATGGGCACTCTCAAAGCAGCCTGAGTTGGCACAGGTGGCAGCTTGTCCCTGGGCGGCATATTGATATTCGCGGAAATCCAGCGAGCAGCCGCCCCAAAGGGCCAAGGGCCTATCTGGTACTGACAAAGGCTTCTGCCCGGGGAAAGAAAACCCACCACGCCACGTTCCGGGTCTCAGTTTGCAGAGCACCATGGGCACTCTCAAAGCAGACCGAGTTGGCACAGGTGGCAGCTTGTCCCTGGGCGGCATCTTGATATTGGCGGAAATCCAGCAGGCAGACGGCCCCTAAGGACTGAGGGCCTACCTGATACTGACACAGCTTCTGCCCCGGAATACAAAACAGACCAACCCACGTTAATGGTCTCAGTTGGCAGAGCTCTTTAGGCACTCTGCAAGCAGCCTGACTTGGCACTGGTGGCAGCCTGTCCCTTGGTGGCAACTTGAAATTCGTGGAAATCTAGCAACCAGCTAGCCGCAGTGGGCTGCTGTTGTGCGGCTTGCTTCTTCACCTCCTGCAAGCTGCCGGCTCTCCGTCTAGCGAAGGCGAAAGAGCCGCTACTTCGCGCACTGCTGCTTGTGCCGGTGGCGGTGCGCTCCGGAGCGCTGCTTCGGGCGAAAGACGCCGGCCAGCGGCACTTCGCTCCGGATAGCCCCGTACCTCCGTCTTCTGCCTCTCTCGTCGTCTGCATCCTAGCCAAAAGCTTCTCCATGACTTCTCGCCGAGAGAGAAAGTGTGCCAGCACTGCAAACATCTACCGATCTTGTTTGACGAGTTCACCCAGTTCTTTGCATCTCGCAGCGCAAAGAGACCCGCAAGAGTTTCCACGGAGCGTTGCAGGAGCACTAGCAAGATGCATTGCAAAGTTGTCCAAAAACTTCTTCCATTCGCATGCTAACGTGATTTTCAAAGGCATACGAGTGGCAATCCACCATCCCGCAGCAGTTCGAGAGCTGCGCCCACAATGCTGCTGTTGTGCGGCTTGCTTCTTCACCTCCTGCAAGCTGCCGGCTCTCCGTCTAGCGAAAGCGAAAGAGCCGCTTCTTCGCGCACTGCTGCTTGTGCCGGTGGCGGTGCGCTCCGGAGCGCTGCTTCGGGCGAAAGACGCCGGCCAGCGGCACTTCGCTCCGGACAGCCCCGTACCTCCGTCTTCTGCCTCTCTCGTCGTCTGCATCCTAGCCAAAAGCTTCTCCCTGACTTCTCGCCGAGAGAGAAAGTGTGCCAGCACTGCAAACATCTACCGATCTTGTTTGACGAGTTCACCCAGTTCTTTGCATCTCGCAGCGCAAAGAGACCCGCAAGAGTTTCCACGGAGCGTTGCAGGAGCACTAGCAAGATGCATTGCAAAGTTGTCCAAAAACTTCTTCCATTCCCATGCTAACGTGATTTTCAAAGGCATACGAGTGGCAATCCACCATCCCGCAGCAGTAAGAGAGCTGCGCCCACAATGCTGCTGTTGTGCGGCTTGCTTCTTCACCTCCTGCAAGCTGCCGGCTCTCCGTCTAGCGAAAGCGAAAGAGCCGCTACTTCGCGCACTGCTGCTTGTGCCGGTGGCGGTGCGCTACGGAGCGCTGCTTCGTGCGAAAGACGCCGACCAGCGGCACTTCGCTCCAGATAGCCCCGTACCTCCGTCTTCTGCCTCTCTCGTCGTCTGCATCCAAGCCAAAAGCTTCTCCATGACTTTTCGCCGACAGAAATTGGGTGCCAGCACAGCAAACGTCTCCCAGTCTTGGCCCTGATTTTTGTCGTGGCTGCGCATTGTTGAAGCATTTATCTTTTTAATAAAGCGGCGAATTTATTTCGAGATGGCTATGATCTCTTCATACTTATCCTTGTGCGGTCAAGACACAGCAACAATACATTCTTGAGAAAGGAAAACATCTCGAGAGATATTCCAGTCCATCGGTGTGGCGCAGCTGCTGAAAAAGGGCAAAGCTGAAGAACCTTGCTCATCTTAATTTCTGTGCATCTCGCAGCATGCGAAGCATGAGGCAGCCGAGCACCGCGCTTTTGTGCGCTCTTAATGGAATTGCAAAAAATCCCACAGCTTTTCATCCACAAGCACAGTCAGCTGCATTCGCTTTTGCTTCTTGAAAAACTCACCGCTCTCCTTATATCGGTGTAGATCTTGATCTCTGGTTCCTGGGACTTTACCCAAGTGTTTGCTGTTTTGTACTTTCTTCTTTGGCAGTCAGGAACTTGTATATATAATCTGGTACATGTTTCTTGGAAAACATTTCCTGTCTAAAAATGATACATAGCTGCAATTTACCCGACTGTATATAACTACTCTTTTACTGTATAAAAAAGTGTATTAGAATGATACACCACCTGAATTTCAATGATTGAAAAAAGCGTCTTACTTCTTTTTCCTATTCTCTGTATTTCCTTCTCTTTGTTATGTTTCTTTGGCTATTATGTGCGTGCCCAATGGTTTTTCTGTTCCTGTTGTGGGACAGCAAATGTTCAGGCTCTTCTAATTTTGTCACTAATTAAATAATCCATCTTCCCCGCCGGAAAGATGCAGGATGTGTCTCATTTTCACTGCTCCTGTTTTGTTTCCTTATTCTTTTGAATGGCTCCCTGTCTTGCTACTCACACTCTGAGTAACGAATTTCTAATTTTCTTTCCTATCTGCCTTTATCAATTTTTCTCTGACTTGGATGCTATTGAATTAAGCCATGCCAAGTTGAAGAATTGCATCAAGAAGAGTGCTCAATGAAAAAAAAAACCATTTAGTTTTGGGGTTCTATCACAGAAGAGTTCAAAGACTCTTCCCATGTGAAGAATATCTGATGAATATCTTAAAAACTATCATCTCTGTGTAAGTATTTTGCATCCAGTTCTTGCTCTAGTCCTTGCTTTGGCAAATTTGACACAAGTTCGGCATTGTGTGTTTTGCAGCTTCTAGGGAGATGGTTCCAGGTCTTGAGAAAGTCGTGGGCTTTGTCTCATCTTTAGACATCTGAAAATCACCTAGGCATCCCAAAGACTCATTAGAAATACAAATACCTGCAGGGAACCGGAGGTGAGCTTCATCTTACCATGTGTCTTGAACAGGGTGTTCTATGTGTGAAAGAGATTCTAGTCAGAATTCTGCTCAGTACAGTCCATCAAGTTGAGAGAATTGATCATTTTAATCTGGGCTTTATATCCACAGAGGCTGAAGGTGTCTCCATGCTCCAGTGCCTATCAGTCTTCTCAAATATTTCAATCCATGAGTTGAATTCTAGAAGCAAAAACTTTTCTCCAGGTGACCTTTACCAAGAGACTCAATGTTAGGTGGAATCAAACAACTCCTTTTTTATCCATTTTATCGAAAGTGATCTTAAAGATTCAATCCATATGCTTAGGTGAGAGAAATCCTACCATTGGCAGATGGCATGTATTGGCCAGTATTGACAGCAGAAAGAAGCAAAAAAGCATGCCAAAAAATGCTGAATGCAGTAAGCAGACCATCAAGCAAACCGGTGGAAAAATAGTTGCTTTGTATGTAAGATGAATCGGAGAGATACAGATGGAGTTCTTCATGATGTTTTTCATTGACATTTAAACTAGGAAAGAGGTTAAAACTATGATGGAAGGGATTAATTGCTTGATGTTAGAGTATTTCTTTAGAGAGACATAACAAGTGAATACATGTTTAACCAGTTATCGGCTTCCCATCAGCAATGGGTGCACTTTAATTGCCTTTAAAAGCTGTAATGAAATACTTTTTAAAGCAATTTTTTCCCCTTATTTTTGCAAGAGCTTTTTTCTGTTATTTTTGAAAAATAGGAAAAATTTCCAGTAAAGGATCAACGGGCTGCTCTGTCATTTAATATTAGAAAACACTTATGGTATACTTTCTAGAAGAAAAAGTACCTAAAAAAAGGAGTATTCCCATTATGCTTGTAAAACGATCTTCCAACCATAAGAAAATCAAAAATTATACTATTTCAAGGATCTCACACTCCTAGAACACATTCATTTACCACACTCATAATTTATCAAACACAGCTTGTAATTAGACCTCTAAGAGTCAAACAGAGCGTTGTATCCACAGGCACTGTGAGAGCAGCCTGAGGTGGCACAGGTGGCAGGTTGTACGTGAGCTAGATCTTGATCAATGCGGCATTACAGCAGCCAACCGGGGCCTGCACGCAAGGCCCATCCAAAAAATGTGGTGAGCTTTTTCCCAGGGAAACCAAACTCACCACCTCACCTTCCTGGTCTCAGGCCCCAAATGGCCACAAAAGTACTGTGCGGGCAACAGCCCAGGAAAAAAACCTCAACACCTCACCGTCTAGGTCTCAGTTTGCAGAGCTCTGTGGGCACTGTGCAAGCACCCAACGTTGGCACAGCTATCAGCCTTTAATTGGATGGCATCCTGATTAATACAGAAATCGAGCAGGCACCAAGCATCAACGTGCTTAGGGACACCTAGGTATTGTGCATTATACTGCCCAAGGAGAAAAAAACCCACCACCCCAAGGTCTTAGTCTCAGTTTGCAGAGTTCCGTGGGCACTCTCAAAGCAGCCAGAGCTAGCACAGGTGGCAGCTTGTCCCTGAGAGGCATCTTGATATTTGTGGATATCCAGGAGGCAACAGGCCCCTTAGGGCCGAGGGCCTACCTGGTACTGACAAAGGCTTCTTCCCAGAAAAACAAAGCTCACCATCCCACGTTGCTGGTCTCAGTTTGTAGAGCTCCATGGGCACTCTCAAAGCAGCCCGAGTTGGCACAGGTGGCAGCTTGACCCGGGACGGCACCGTGATATTCGGGCAAATCCAGCGGGGAGCCGGCCGCTAAGGGTGGAGGGCCGACCTAGTACAGAGATAGTCTTCTACCCAGCAAAACAAGACACACTACCCGACGTTCCAGGCCACAGTTTGAAGAGCTCCATGGGCACTCTCAAAGCAGCCCGAGTTGGCACAGGTGGCAGCTTGTCCCTGGGCGGCATCTTGTTATTCGGGGAAATCCAGCCTGCAACCGGACCCATAGGGCCGAAGGCCTACCTGGTACTGACAAAGGCTTCTGCCGGGAAAACAAAACTCAGAACCCCACGGTCCCGGTCTCAGTTTGCAGAGCTCCATGGGCACTCTCAAAGCAGCCCGAGTTGGCACAGGTGGCAGAATATCCCTGGGCGGCATCTTGATATTCGTGGAAATCCAGCAGGCAGCCAGCCATGAAGGGCCGAGGGCCTACCTGGTACTGACAAAGGCTTCTGCCGAGGAAAAAAAAAAACTCACCATCCCACGCTCCTGGTTTCTGTTTGTAGAGCACCATGGGTACTCTCAAAGCAGCCCAAGTTGGCACAGGTGGCAGCTTGTTCCTGGGCGGCATCTAGATATGCGCGGAAATCCAGCAGGCAGACTGCCTCTAAGGGCCGAGGTCCTACTTGGTACAGACAAAGGGTTCTGCCCGGGAAAAAAAAACCCGAAACCCCACATACTTTGGCTCAGTTTGAAGAGATCCGTGGGCACTCTCAAAGCAGCGTGAGTTGGCACAGGTGGCAGCTTGTCCCTGGGCGGCATCTTGATATTCGTGGAAGTCTTGCTGCCAGCCTGCCCCTAAGGGCCGAGGGCCTACCTGGTACTTACAATGGCTTCTGCCCGGGGAAACATAACCCATAACCCCATGTACCCTGTCTCAGTTTTTAGAGCTCCGTGGGCACCCTCAAAGCAGCCCGAGCTGGCACAGGTGGCAGCTTGTCCCTGGGCAGCATCTTGATATTCGTGGAAATTCAGCAGGCAGCCTGCCCCTAAGGAACAAGGGCCTACCTGGTACTGAGAGAGGCTTCTGCCCGAGAAAACAAAACCCACAACCCTAGGTTATGGTCTCAGTTTGCAGAGCGAGTTGGCCCAAGTGGCAGCTTGTCCCTGGGCAGCATCTTGATATTCGTGGAAATCCAGCAGGCAGACGGCCCTGAAGTTCCGAGAGCCTGCCTGGTACTGCAAATGCTTCTGCCCGGGGAAACAAAACTCACCAAGGCAAGTTCCTGGTCTAACTTTGCAGAGCTCCATGGGCACTCTCAAAGCAGCCCGAGTTGGCACAGGTGGCAGCTTGTCCCTGGGTGGCATCTTGATATTCGTGGAAATCCAGCAGGCAGACTGCCTCTAAGGGCTGAGGGCCTACTTGGTACTGACAAAGGCTTCTGCCCGGGAAAACAAAACCCATAACCCCACATACTTTCTCTCAGTTTGAAGAGCTCCGTGGGCACTCTCAAAGCAGCCCGAGTTGGCACAAGTGGCAGCTTGTCCCTGGGCAGCATTTTGATATTCGTGGAAATCCTGCAGGCAGCTGGCCCCCAAGGGCCAAGGGCCGACCTGGTACTGACAAAGGCTTCTGCCCAGGAAAACAAAACTCAGAACACCACGTTTCTGGTCTCAGTTTGCAGAGCACCATGGGCACTCTCAAAGCAGCCCGAGTTGGCACATGTGGCAGCTTGTCCCTGGGCAGCATCTTGATATTCGTGGAAATCCAGCAGGCTGCCTGCCCTTAAAGACCGAGGGCGTACCTGGCACTTCAAATGCTTCTGCCCGGAGAAACAAAACTCAGCACCCCAGGTTCATGGTCTCAGTTTGCAGAGCTCCATGGGCACTCTCAAAGCAGCACGAGTTGGCACAGGTGGCAGCTGGTCCCTGGGCAGCATCTTGATATTCGTGGAAATCCAGCCGGCAGCCTGCCCCTGAGGAACAAGGGCCTTCCTGGTACTGACAAAGGCTTCTGCCCAGGGAAACAAAACTCAGCACCCCACGTTCCACATCTCAGTTTGCAGAGCTCCGTGGGCACTCTCAAAGCAGCCCGAGTTGGCACAGGTGGCAGCTTGTCCCTGGGCGGCATCTTGATATTTGTGGAAATCCTGCAGGCAGCCGGCCCCCAAGGGCCAAGGGCCGACCTGGTACTGACAAAGGCTTCTGCCCGGGAAAACAAAACCCAGCACCCCACGTTTCTGGTCTCAGTTTGCAGAGCTCCGTGGGCACTCTCAAAGCAGCCCGAGTTGGCACAGGTGGCAGCTTGTCCCTGGGCGGCATCTTGATATTCGTGGAAATCCAGCCGGCAGCCTGCCCCTGTGGAACAAGGGCCGACCTGACACTGACAAAGGCTTCTGACCGGGAAAAGAAAACTCACCACCCCACGTTCCTTGTCTCAGTTTGCAGAGCTCCATGGGCTCTCTCAAAGCAGCGCGAGTTGGCACATGTGGCAGCTTATCCCTGGGCGGCATGTTCAGATTCATGGAAATCCAGCAGGCTGCCGGCCCCAAAGGGCCGAGGGCCTACCTGGTACTGACAAAGGCTTCTGCCCGGGAAAACAATACTCAGAACACCACTTTCCTGGTCCCAGTTTGCAGAGCTCCATGGGCACTCTCAAAGCAGCCCGAGTTGGCACAGGTGGCAGCTTGTCCCTGGGCAGCATCTTGATATTCGTGGAAATCCAGCAGGCAGACTGCCCATAAGGAACAAGGACCCTCCTGGTACTGACAAAGGCTTCTGCCCTGGAAAACAAAACCCAGCACCCCACGTTTCTGGTCTCAGTTTGCAGAGCACCATGGGCACTCTCAAAGCAGCCCGAGTTGGCACAGGTGGCAGCTCCTCCGTGGGCAGCATCCTGATATTCGTGGAAATTCAGCAGGCTGACGGCCCTGAAAGACCGTGGGCCTACCTAGTACTGACAAATACTTCTGCCCGGGAAAACAAAACTCAGCACCCCACGGTCTTGGTCACAGTTTGCAGAGCTCTGTGGGCACTCTCAAAGCAGCGTGAGTTGGCAAAGGTGGCAGCTTGTCCCTGGGCGGAAACTTGATTTTCGTGGAAATCCTGGTGCCAGCCTCCCCCAAAGGGCCGAGGGCCTACCTGGTCCTGCAAATGTTTCTGCCCGGGAAAACAACACCGACAAACCCACGTTCCTGGTCTCAGTTTGAAGAACTCCGTGGGCACTCTCAAAGCAGCCCGAGTTGGCACAGGTGGCAGAATATCCCTGGGCAGCATTTTGATATTCGGGGAAATCTTGCTGCCAGGCTGTCCCTAAGGAACAAGGGCCTACTTGGTACTGACAAAGGCTTCTGCCCTGGAAAACAAAACCCAGCACCCCACGTTTCTGGTCTCAGTTTGCAGAGCACCATGGGCACTCTCAAAGCAGCGTGAGTTGGCACAGGTGGCAGCTTGTCCCTGGGCAGCATCTTGATATTCGTGGAAATCCAGCAGGCTGCCTGCCCTTAAGGACCGAGGGCCTACCTGGCACTGCAAATGCTTCTGCCCGGAGAAACAAAACTCAGCACCCCAGGTTCATGGTCTCAGTTTGCAGAGCTCCGTGGGCACTCTCAAAGCAGCCCGAGTTGGCACAGGTGGCAGAATATCCCTGGGCAGCATCTTGATATTCGTGGAAAGCTTGCTGCCAGCCTGCACCTAAGGAACAAGGGCATACCTGGTACTGAGAGAGGCTTCTGCCCGGGAAAACAAAACCCACAGTCCTACGTTCCTGGTCTCAGTTTGCAGAGCTCCGTGGGCACCCTCATAGCAGCGCGAGTTGGCCCAAGTGGCAGCTGGTCCCTGGGCAGCATCTTGATATTCGTGGAAATCCAGCCGGCAGCCTGCCCCTGAGGAACAAGGACTCTCCTGGTGCTGACAAAGGCTTCTGCCCAGGGAAACAAAACCCACCAGCCCATGTTCCACATCTCAGTTTGCAGAGCTCCATGGGCACTCTAAAAGCAGCGCGAGTTGCCACAGGTGGCAGCTTGTCCCTGGGCGGCATCTTGATATTTGTCGAAATCCGGCAGGCCGACGGCCCCCAAGGACTGAGGGCCTACCTGGTACTGACAAAGGCTTCTGCCAGGAAAAAAAAACCCACCACCCCACGTTTCTGGTCTCAGTTTGCAGAGCTCTGTGGGCACTCTCAAAGCAGCCCGAGTTGGCACAGGTGGCAGCTTGCCCCTGGGCAGCATCTTGATATTGGCGGAAATCCAGCAGGCAGCCGGCCCTAAGTGCCAAGGGCCTACCTGGTACTGACAAATGCTTCTGCCCAGGGAAACAAAACAGACCAACGCACGTTAATGGTCTCAGTTTGCAGAGCTCCATGGGCACTCTCAAAGCAGCGCGAGTTGGCACAGGTGGCAGCTTGTCCCTGGGCAGCATCTTCAGATTCATGCAAAAACCAGCAGGCAGCTGGCCCTTAAGGGCGAAGGGCCTACCTGGTACTGACAAAGGCTTCTGCCCAGGGAAACTAAGCTCACCACACCACGTGCCTGGTCTCAGATTGCAGAACTCCATGGGCACACTCAAAGCAGCCTGAGTTGGCACAGGTGGCAGCTTGTCCCTGGGCGGCATCTTGATATTGGCGGAAATCCAGCAGGCAGACGGCCCCTAAGGACTGAGGGCCTACCTGATACTGAGACAGGCTTCTGCCCGGGAATACAAAACTCACCAGCCTACGTTCCTGGTCTCAGTTTGCAGAGCTCCGTGGGCACCCTCAAAGCAGCGCGAGTTGGCACAAGTGGCAGCTTGTCCCTGGGCAGCATCTTGATATTCGTGGAAATCCAGCGGGCAGCCTGCCCCTGATGAACAAGGGCCCTCCTGGTACTGACAAAGGCTTCTGCCCAGGGAAACAAAACCCACCACCCCACGTTCCACATCTCAGTTTGCAGAGCTCCATGGGCACTCTCAAATCAGACCAGGTTAGCACAGGTGGCAGCTTGTCCCTGGGCGGCATCTTGTTATTGGCGGAAATCCAGCAGGCAGACGGCCCCTAACGGCCGTGGGCCTACCTGGAACAGACAAAGGCTTCTGCCCAGTTAAACAAAATTCGCCAACACACGTTCATGGTCTCAGTTTGCAGAGCTCCATGGGTACTCTAAAATCAGCGTGAGTTGCCACAGGTGGCAGCTTGTCCCTGGGCGGCATCTTGATATTCGTCGAAATCGGCAGGCCGACGGCCCCTAAGGACTGAGAGCCTACCTGGTACTGACAAAGGCTTCTGCCCAGGAAAAAAAAACCCACCACCCCACGTTCCTGGTCTCAGTTTGCAGAGCTCTGTGGGCACTCTTAAAGCAGCCCGAGTTGGCACAGGTGGCAGCTTGTCCCTGGGCGGCATCTTGTTATTCGGGGAAATCCAGCCTGCAACCGGACCCATAGGGCCGAAGGCCTACCTGGTACTGACAAAGGCTTCTGCCGGAAAACAAAACTCAGAACCCCACGGTCCCGGTCTCAGTTTGCAGAGCTCCATGGGCACTCTCAAAGCAGCCCGAGTTGGCACAGGTGGCAGAATATCCTGGGCGGCATCTTGATATTCGTGGAAATCCAGCAGGCAGCCAGCCATGAAGGGCCGAGGGCCTACCTGGTACTGACAAAGGCTTCTGCCGAGGAAAAAAAAAAACTCACCATCCCACGCTCCTGGTTTCTGTTTGTAGAGCACCATGGGTACTCTCAAAGCAGCCCAAGTTGGCACAGGTGGCAGCTTGTTCCTGGGCGGCATCTAGATATGCGTGGAAATCCAGCAGGCAGACTGCCTCTAAGGGCCGAGGTCCTACTTGGTACAGACAAAGGGTTCTGCCCGGGAAAAAAAAACCCGAAACCCCACATACTTTGGCTCAGTTTGAAGAGATCCGTGGGCACTCTCAAAGCACGGTGAGTTGGCACAGGTGGCAGCTTGTCCCTGGGCGGCATCTTGATATTCGTGGAAGTCTTGCTGCCAGCCTGCCCCTAAGGGGCCGAGGGCCTACCTGGTACTTACAATGGCTTCTGCCCGGGGAAACATAACCCATAACCCCATGTACCCTGTCTCAGTTTTTAGAGCTCCGTGGGCACCCTCAAAGCAGCCCGAGCTGGCACAGGTGGCAGCTTGTCCCTGGGCAGCATCTTGATATTCGTGGAAATTCAGCAGGCAGCCTGCCCCTAAGGAACAAGGGCCTACCTGGTACTGAGAGAGGCTTCTGCCCGAGAAAACAAAACCCACAACCCTAGGTTATGGTCTCAGTTTGCAGAGCGAGTTGGCCCAAGTGGCAGCTTGTCCCTGGGCAGCATCTTGATATTCGTGGAAATCCAGCAGGCAGACGGCCCTGAAGTTCCGAGAGCCTGCCTGGTACTGCAAATGCTTCTGCCCGGGGAAACAAAACTCACCAAGGCAAGTTCCTGGTCTAACTTTGCAGAGCTCCATGGGCACTCTCAAAGCAGCCCGAGTTGGCACAGGTGGCAGCTTGTCCCTGGGTGGCATCTTGATATTCGTGGAAATCCAGCAGGCAGACTGCCTCTAAGGGCTGAGGGCCTACTTGGTACTGACAAAGGCTTCTGCCCGGGAAAACAAAACCCATAACCCCACATACTTTCTCTCAGTTTGAAGAGCTCCGTGGGCACTCTCAAAGCAGCCCGAGTTGGCACAAGTGGCAGCTTGTCCCTGGGCAGCATTTTGATATTCGTGGAAATCCTGCAGGCAGCTGGCCCCCAAGGGCCAAGGGCCGACCTGGTACTGACAAAGGCTTCTGCCCGGGAAAACAAAACTCAGAACACCACGTTTCTGGTCTCAGTTTGCAGCACCATGGGCACTCTCAAGCAGCCCGAGTTGGCACATGTGGCAGCTTGTCCCTGGGCAGCATCTTGATATTCGTGGAAATCCAGCAGGCTGCCTGCCCTTAAGGACCGAGGGCGTACCTGGCACTTCAAATGCTTCTGCCCGGAGAAACAAAACTCAGCACCCCAGGTTCATGGTCTCAGTTTGCAGAGCTCCATGGGCACTCTCAAAGCAGCACGAGTTGGCACAGGTGGCAGCTGGTCCCTGGGCAGCATCTTGATATTCGTGGAAATCCAGCGGGCAGCCTGCCCCTGAGGAACAAGGGCCTTCCTGGTACTGACAAAGGCTTCTGCCCAGGGAAACAAAATCCACCACCCCACGTTCCACATCTCAGTTTGCAGAGCTCCGTGGGCACTCTCAAAGCAGCCCGAGTTGCCACAGGTAGCAGCTTGTCCCTGGGCGGCATCTTGATATTTGTGGAAATCCTGCAGGCAGCCGGCCCCCAAGGGCCAAGGGCCGACCTGGTACTGACAAAGGCTTCTGCCCGGGAAAACAAAACCCAGCACCCCACGTTTCTGGTCTCAGTTTGCAGAGCTCCGTGGGCACTCTCAAAGCAGCCCGAGTTGCCACAGGTGGCAGCTTGTCCCTGGGCGGCATCTTGATATTCGTGGAAATCCAGCCGGCAGCCTGCCCCTGTGGAACAAGGGCCGACCTGACACTGACAAAGGCTTCTGACCGGGAAAAGAAAACTCACCACCCCACGTTCCTTGTCTCAGTTTGCAGAGCTCCATGGGCTCTCTCAAAGCAGCGCGAGTTGGCACATGTGGCAGCTTATCCCTGGGCGGCATGTTCAGATTCATGGAAATCCAGCAGGCTGCCGGCCCCAAAGGGCCGAGGGCCTACCTGGTACTGACAAAGGCTTCTGCCCGGGAAAACAATACTCAGAACACCACTTTCCTGGTCCCAGTTTGCAGAGCTCCATGGGCACTCTCAAAGCAGCCCGAGTTGGCACAGGTGGCAGCTTGTCCCTGGGCAGCATCTTGATATTCGTGGAAATCCAGCAGGCAGACTGCCCATAAGGAACAAGGACCCTCCTGGTACTGACAAAGGCTTCTGCCCTGGAAAACAAAACCCAGCACCCCACGTTTCTGGTCTCAGTTTGCAGAGCACCATGGGCACTCTCAAAGCAGCCCGAGTTGGCACAGGTGGCAGCTCCTCCGTGGGCAGCATCCTGATATTCGTGGAAATTCAGCAGGGTGACGGCCCTGAAAGACCGTGGGCCTACCTAGTACTGACAAATACTTCTGCCCGGGAAAACAAAACTCAGCACCCCACGGTCTTGGTCACAGTTTGCAGCTTGTCCCTGGGCGGAAACTTGATTTTCGTGGAAATCCTGGTGCCAGCCTCCCCCAAAGGGCCGAGGGCCTACCTGGTCCTGCAAATGTTTCTGCCCGGGAAAACAACACCGACAAACCCTCGTTCCTGGTCTCAGTTTGAAGAACTCCGTGGGCACTCTCAAAGCAAGCCTGAGTTGGCACAGGTGGCAGAATATCCCTGGGCAGCATTTTGATAATTCGGGGAAATCTTGCTGCCAGGCTGTCCCTAAGGAACAAGGGCCTACTTGGTACTGACAAAGGCTTCTGCCCTGGAAAACAAAACCCAGCACCCCACGTTTCTGGTCTCAGTTTGCAGACCACCATGGGCACTCTCAAAGCAGCCCGGGTTGGCACAGGTGGCAGCTTGTCCCTGGGCAGCATCTTGATATTCGTGGAAATCCAGCAGGCTGCCTGCCCTTAAGGACCGAGGGCCTACCTGGCACTGCAAATGCTTCTGCCCGGAGAAACAAAACTCAGCCACCCCAGGTTCATGGTCTCAGTTTGCAGAGCTCCGTGGGCACTCTCAAAGCAGCCCGAGTTGGCACAGGTGGCAGAATATCCCTGGGCAGCATCTTGATATTCGTGGAAAGCTTGCTGCCAGCCTGCACCTAAGGAACAAGGGCCTACCTGGTACTGAGAGAGGCTTCTGCCCGGGAAAACAAAACCCACAACCCTACCTTCCTGTCTCAGTTTGCAGAGCTCCGTGGGCACCCTCATAGCAGCGCGAGTTGGCCCAAGTGGCAGCTGGTCCCTGGGCAGCATCTTGATATTCGTGGAAATCCAGCGGGCAGCCTGCCCCTGATGAACAAGGGCCCTCCTGGTACTGACAAAGGCTTCTGCCCAGGGAAACAAAACCCCACCACCCCACGTTCCACATCTCAGTTTGCAGAGCTCCATGGGCACTCTCAAAGCAGCCCAAGTTGGCACAGGTGGCAGCTTGTCCCTGGGCGGCATCTTGATATTTGTGAAATCCTGCAGGCAGCCGCCCCCAAGGCCAAGGGCCGACCTGGTACTAGACAAATGGCTTCTGCCAGGGGAAAACAAAACCCAGCACCACCACGTTTCTGGTCTCAGTTTGCAGAGCTCCATGGGCACCCTCAAAGCAGCCCGAGTTGGCACAGGTGGCAGCTTGTCCCTGGGCAGCATCTTGAATATTCGTGGAAATCCAGCAGGCAGTCGGCCCTGAAATTCCGAGGCCTACCTGGTACTGACAAATGCTTCTGCCCGGGGAAACAAAACTCACCAACGCACGTTCCTGGTCTCACTTTGCAGAGCTCCAAGGGCACTCTCAAAGCAGCGCGAGTTGGCACAGGTGGCAGCTTGTCCTTTGGCAGCATCTTGATATTCATGGAAATCCAGCAGGCTGCCTGCCCTTAAAGACCAAGGGCCTACCTGGCACTGCAAATGCTTCTGCCCAGGGAAACAAAACTCAGCACCCCAGGTTCATGGTCTCAGTTTGCAGAGCTCCATGGGCACTCTCAAAGCAGCCCGAGTTGGCACAGGTGGCAGCTTGTCCCTGGGCAGCATCTTGATATTCGTGGAAATCTTCCTGCCAAGCCTGCCCCTAAGGAACAAGGGCCTACCTGGCACTGAGAGAGGCTTCTGCCCGGGAAAACAAAACCCACAATCCTACGTTCCTGGTCTCAGTTTGCAGAGCTCCGTGGGCACCCTCAAAGCAGCGCGAGTTGGCACAAGTGGCAGCTTGTCCCTGGGCAGCATCTTGATATTCGTGGAAATCCAGCGGGCAGCCTGCCCCTGATGACAAGGGCCCTCCTGGTACTGACAAAGGCTTCTGCCCAGGGAAACAAAACCCACCACCCCACGTTCCACATCTCAGTTTGCAGAGCTCCATGGGCACTCTCAAATCAGACCAGGTTAGCACAGGTGGCAGCTTGTCCCTGGGCGGCATCTTGTTATTGGCGGAAATCCAGCAGGCAGACGGCCCCTAACGGCCGTGGGCCTACCTGGAACAGACAAAGGCTTCTGCCCAGGTAAACAAAATTCGCCACACACACGTTCATGGTCTCAGTTGCAGAGCTCCATGGGTACTCTAAAATCAGCGTGAGTTGCCACAGGTGGCAGCTTGTCCCTGGGCGGCATCTTGATATTCGTCGAAATCCGGCAGGCCGACGGCCCCTAAGGACTGAGAGCCTACCTGGTACTGACAAAGGCTTCTGCCCAGGAAAAAAAAAACCCACCACCCCCACGTTCCTGGTCTCAGTTTGCAGAGCTCTGTGGGCACTCTTAAAGCAGCCCGAGTTGGCACAGGTGGCACCTTGCCCCTGGGCGGCATCTTGATATTGGCGGAAATCCAGCCGGCAGCCGGCCCATAAGTGCCAAGGGCCTACCTGGAACAGACAAAGGCTTCTGCCCAGGGAAACAAAACAGACTAACCCACGTTAATGGTCTCAGATTGCAGAGCTCCATGGGCACTCTCAAGGCAGCGCGAGTTGGCACAGGTGGCAGCTTGTCCCTGGGCAGCATCTTGATATTCGTGGAAATCCAGCGGGCAGCCTGCCCCTGATGAACAAGGGCCCTCCTGGTACTGACAAAGGCTTCTGCCAGGGAAACAAAAACCACCACCCCACGTTCCACATCTCAGTTTGCAGAGCTCCATGGGCACTCTCAAATCAGACCAGGTTAGCACAGGTGGCAGCTTGTCCCTGGGCGGCATCTTTGTTATTGGCGGAAATCCAGCAGGCAGACGGCCCCTAACGGCCGTGGGCCTACCTGGAACAGACAAAGGCTTCTGCCCAGGTAAACAAAATTCGCCAACACACGTTCATGGTCTCAGTTTGCAGAGCTCCATGGGTACTCTAAAATCAGCGTGAGTTGCCACAGGTGGCAGCTTGTCCCTGGGCGGCATCTTGATATTCGTCGAAATCCGGCAGGCCGACGGCCCCTAAGGACTGAGAGCCTACCTGGTACTGACAAAGGCTTCTGCCCAGGAAAAAAAAAACCCACCACCCCACGTTCCTGGTCTCAGTTTGCAGAGCTCTGTGGGCACTCTTAAAGCAGCCCGAGTTGGCACAGGTGGCAGCTTGCCCTGGGCGGCATCTTGATATTGGCGGAAATCCAGCCGGCAGCCGGCCCATAAGTGCCAAGGCCTACCTGGAACAGACAAAGGCTTCTGCCCAGGGAAACAAAACAGACCAACCCACGTTAATGGTCTCAGATTGCCGAGCTCCATGGGCACTCTCAAGGCAGCGCGAGTTGGCACAGGTGGCAGCTTGTCTCTGGGCGGCATCTTGATATTCGCGAAATCCAGCGAGCAGCCGCCCCAAAGGGCCAAGGGCCTATCTGGTACTGACAAAGGATTTCTGCCCGGGGAAAGAAAACCCACCACCCCACGTTCCACATCTCAGTTTGCAGAGCACCATGGGCACTCTCAAAGCAGCCTGAGTTGGCACAGGTGGCAGCTTGTCCCTGGGCGGCATATTGGTCCCACGGCGGCATCTTGATAGGCCAAGGGCCTATCTGGTACTGACAAAGGCTTCTGCCCGGGGAAAGAAAACCCACCACGCCACGTTCCGGGTCTCAGTTTGCAGAGCACCATGGGCACTCTCAAAGCAGACCGAGTTGGCACAGGTGGCAGCTTGTCCCTGGGCGGCATCTTGATATTGGCGGAAATCCAGCAGGCAGACGGCCCCTAAGGACTGAGGGCCTACCTGAATACTGACACAGCTTCTGCCCCGGAATACAAAACAGACCAACCCACGTTAATGGTCCTCAGTTGGCAGAGCTCTTTAGGCACTCTGCAAGCAGCCTGACTTGGCACTGGTGGCAGCCTGTCCCTTGGTGGCAACTTGAAATTCGTGGAAATCTAGCAACCAGCTAGCCGCAGTGGGCTGCTGTTGTGCGGCTTGCTTCTTCACCTCCTGCAAGCTGCCGGCTCTCCGTCTAGCGAAGGCGAAAGAGCCGCTACTTCGCGCACTGCTGCTTGTGCCGTGGCGGTGCGCTCCGGAGCGCTGCTTCGGGCGAAAGACGCCGGCCAGCGGCACTTCGCTCCGGATAGCCCCGTACCTCCGTCTTCTGCCTCTCTCGTCGTCTGCATCCTAGCCAAAAGCTTCTCCATGACTTCTCGCCGAGAGAGAAAGTGTGCCAGCACTGCAAACATCTACCGATCTTGTTTGACGAGTTCACCCAGTTCTTTGCATCTCGCAGCGCAAAGAGACCCGCAAGAGTTTCCACGGAGCGTTGCAGGAGCACTAGCAAGATGCATTGCAAAGTTGTCCAAAAACTTCTTCCATTCGCATGCTAACGTGATTTTCAAAGGCATACGAGTGGCAATCCACCATCCCGCAGCAGTTCGAGAGCTGCGCCCGACAATGCTGCTGTTGTGCGGCTTGCTTCTTCACCTCCTGCAAGCTGCCGGCTCTCCGTCTAGCGAAAGCGAAAGAGCCGCTTCTTCGCGCACTGCTGCTTGTGCCGGTGGCGGTGCGCTCCGGAGCGCTGCTTCGGGCGAAAGACGCCGGCCAGCGGCACTTCGCTCCGGACAGCCCCGTACCTCCGTCTTCTGCCTCTCTCGTCGTCTGCATCCTAGCCAAAAGCTTCTCCCTGACTTCTCGCCGAGAGAGAAAGTGTGCCAGCACTGCAAACATCTACCGATCTTGTTTGACGAGTTCACCCAGTTCTTTGCATCTCGCAGCGCAAAGAGACCCGCAAGAGTTTTCCACGGAGCGTTGCAAGGAGCACTAGCAAGATGCATTGCAAAGTTGTCCAAAAAACTTCTTCATTCCCATGCTAACGTGATTTTCAAAGCATACGAGTGGCAATCCACCATCCCGCAGCAGTAAGAGAGCTGCGCCCACAATGCTGCTGTTGTGCGGCTTGCTTCTTCACCTCCTGCAAGCTGCCGGCTCTCCGTCTAGCGAAAGCGAAAGAGCCGCTACTTCGCGCACTGCTGCTTGTGCCGGTGGCGGTGCGCTACGGAGCGCTGCTTCGTGCGAAAGACGCCGACCAGCGGCACTTCGCTCCAGATAGCCCCGTACCTCCGTCTTCTGCCTCTCTCGTCGTCTGCATCCAAGCCAAAAGCTTCTCCATGACTTTTCGCCGACAGAAATTGGGTGCCAGCACAGCAAACGTCTCCCAGTCTTGGCCCTGATTTTTGTCGTGGCTGCGCATTGTTGAAGCATTTTATCTTTTTAATAAAGCGGCGAATTTATTTCGAGATGGCTATGATCTCTTCATACTTATCCTTGTGCGGTCAAGACACAGCAACAATACATTCTTGAGAAAGGAAAACATCTCGAGAGATATTCCAGTCCATCGGTGTGGCGCAGCTGCTGAAAAAGGGCAAAGCTGAAGAACCTTGCTCATCTTAATTTCTGTGCATCTCGCAGCATGCGAAGCATGAGGCAGCCGAGCACCGCGCTTTTGTGCGCTCTTAATGGAATTGCAAAAAATCCCACAGCTTTTCATCCACAAGCACAGTCAGCTGCATTCGCTTTTGCTTCTTGAAAAACTCACCGCTCTCCTTATATCGGTGTAGATCTTGATCTCTGGTTCCTGGGACTTTACCCAAGTGTTTGCTGTTTTGTACTTTCTTCTTTGGCAGTCAGGAACTTGTATATATAATCTGGTACATGTTTCTTGGAAAACATTTCCTGTCTAAAAATGATACATAGCTGCAATTTACCCGACTGTATATAACTACTCTTTTACTGTATAAAAAAGTGTATTAGAATGATACACCACCTGAATTTCAATGATTGAAAAAAGCGTCTTACTTCTTTTTCCTATTCTCTGTATTTCCTTCTCTTTGTTATGTTTCTTTGGCTATTATGTGCGTGCCCAATGGTTTTTCTGTTCCTGTTGTGGGACAGCAAATGTTCAGGCTCTTCTAATTTTGTCACTAATTAAATAATCCATCTTCCCCGCCGGAAAGATGCAGGATGTGTCTCATTTTCACTGCTCCTGTTTTGTTTCCTTATTCTTTTGAATGGCTCCCTGTCTTGCTACTCACACTCTGAGTAACGAATTTCTAATTTTCTTTCCTATCTGCCTTTATCAATTTTTCTCTGACTTGGATGCTATTGAATTAAGCCATGCCAAGTTGAAGAATTGCATCAAGAAGAGTGCTCAATGAAAAAAAAACCATTTAGTTTTGGGGTTCTATCACAGAAGAGTTCAAAGACTCTTCCCATGTGAAGAATATCTGATGAATATCTTAAAAACTATCATCTCTGTGTAAGTATTTTGCATCCAGTTCTTGCTCTAGTCCTTGCTTTGGCAAATTTGACACAAGTTCGGCATTGTGTGTTTTGCAGCTTCTAGGGAGATGGTTCCAGGTCTTGAGAAAGTCCGTGGGCTTTGTCTCATCTTTAGACATCTGAAAATCACCTAGGCATCCCAAAGACTCATTAGAAATACAAATACCTGCAGGGAACCGGAGGTGAGCTTCATCTTACCATGTGTCTTGAACAGGGTGTTCTATGTGTGAAAGAGATTCTAGTCAGAATTCTGCTCAGTACAGTCCATCAAGTTGAGAGAATTGATCATTTTAATCTGGGCTTTATATCCACAGAGGCTGAAGGTGTCTCCATGCTCCAGTGCCTATCAGTCTTCTCAAATATTTCAATCCATGAGTTGAATTCTAGAAGCAAAAACTTTTCTCCAGGTGACCTTTACCAAGAGACTCAATGTTAGGTGGAATCAAACAACTCCTTTTTTATCCATTTTATCGAAAGTGATCTTAAAGATTCAATCCATATGCTTAGGTGAGAGAAATCCTACCATTGGCAGATGGCATGTATTGGCCAGTATTGACAGCAGAAAGAAGCAAAAAAGCATGCCAAAAAATGCTGAATGCAGTAAGCAGACCATCAAGCAAACCGGTGGAAAAATAGTTGCTTTGTATGTAAGATGAATCGGAGAGATACAGATGGAGTTCTTCATGATGTTTTTCATTGACATTTAAACTAGGAAAGAGGTTAAAACTATGATGGAAGGGATTAATTGCTTGATGTTAGAGTATTTCTTTAGAGAGACATAACAAGTGAATACATGTTTAACCAGTTATCGGCTTCCCATCAGCAATGGGTGCACTTTAATTGCCTTTAAAAGCTGTAATGAAATACTTTTTAAAGCAATTTTTTCCCCTTATTTTTGCAAGAGCTTTTTTCTGTTATTTTTGAAAAATAGGAAAAATTTCCAGTAAAGGATCAACGGGCTGCTCTGTCATTTAATATTAGAAAACACTTATGGTATACTTTCTAGAAGAAAAAGTACCTAAAAAAAGGAGTATTCCCATTATGCTTGTAAAACGATCTTCCAACCATAAGAAAATCAAAAATTATACTATTTCAAGGATCTCACACTCCTAGAACACATTCATTTACCACACTCATAATTTATCAAACACAGCTTGTAATTAGACCTCTAAGAGTCAAACAGAGCGTTGTATCCACAGGCACTGTGAGAGCAGCCTGAGGTGGCACAGGTGGCAGGTTGTACGTGAGCTAGATCTTGATCAATGCGGCATTACAGCAGCCAACCGGGGCCTGCACGCAAGGCCCATCCAAAAAATGTGGTGAGCTTTTTCCCAGGGAAACCAAACTCACCACCTCACCTTCCTGGTCTCAGGCCCCAAATGGCCACAAAAGTACTGTGCGGGCAACAGCCCAGGAAAAAAACCTCAACACCTCACCGTCTAGGTCTCAGTTTGCAGAGCTCTGTGGGCACTGTGCAAGCACCCAACGTTGGCACAGCTATCAGCCTTTAATTGGATGGCATCCTGATTAATACAGAAATCGAGCAGGCACCAAGCATCAACGTGCTTAGGGACACCTAGGTATTGTGCATTATACTGCCCAAGGAGAAAAAAACCCACCACCCCAAGGTCTTAGTCTCAGTTTGCAGAGTTCCGTGGGCACTCTCAAAGCAGCCAGAGCTAGCACAGGTGGCAGCTTGTCCCTGAGAGGCATCTTGATATTTGTGGATATCCAGGAGGCAACAGGCCCCTTAGGGCCGAGGGCCTACCTGGTACTGACAAAGGCTTCTTCCCAGAAAAACAAAGCTCACCATCCCACGTTGCTGGTCTCAGTTTGTAGAGCTCCATGGGCACTCTCAAAGCAGCCCGAGTTGGCACAGGTGGCAGCTTGACCCGGGACGGCACCGTGATATTCGGGCAAATCCAGCGGGGAGCCGGCCGCTAAGGGTGGAGGGCCGACCTAGTACAGAGATAGTCTTCTACCCAGCAAAACAAGACACACTACCCGACGTTCCAGGCCACAGTTTGAAGAGCTCCATGGGCACTCTCAAAGCAGCCCGAGTTGGCACAGGTGGCAGCTTGTCCCTGGGCGGCATCTTGTTATTCGGGGAAATCCAGCCTGCAACCGGACCCATAGGGCCGAAGGCCTACCTGGTACTGACAAAGGCTTCTGCCGGGAAAACAAAACTCAGAACCCCACGGTCCCGGTCTCAGTTTGCAGAGCTCCATGGGCACTCTCAAAGCAGCCCGAGTTGGCACAGGTGGCAGAATATCCCTGGGCGGCATCTTGATATTCGTGGAAATCCAGCAGGCAGCCAGCCATGAAGGGCCGAGGGCCTACCTGGTACTGACAAAGGCTTCTGCCGAGGAAAAAAAAAAACTCACCATCCCACGCTCCTGGTTTCTGTTTGTAGAGCACCATGGGTACTCTCAAAGCAGCCCAAGTTGGCACAGGTGGCAGCTTGTTCCTGGGCGGCATCTAGATATGCGCGGAAATCCAGCAGGCAGACTGCCTCTAAGGGCCGAGGTCCTACTTGGTACAGACAAAGGGTTCTGCCCGGGAAAAAAAAACCCGAAACCCCACATACTTTGGCTCAGTTTGAAGAGATCCGTGGGCACTCTCAAAGCAGCGTGAGTTGGCACAGGTGGCAGCTTGTCCCTGGGCGGCATCTTGATATTCGTGGAAGTCTTGCTGCCAGCCTGCCCCTAAGGGCCGAGGGCCTACCTGGTACTTACAATGGCTTCTGCCCGGGGAAACATAACCCATAACCCCATGTACCCTGTCTCAGTTTTTAGAGCTCCGTGGGCACCCTCAAAGCAGCCCGAGCTGGCACAGGTGGCAGCTTGTCCCTGGGCAGCATCTTGATATTCGTGGAAATTCAGCAGGCAGCCTGCCCCTAAGGAACAAGGGCCTACCTGGTACTGAGAGAGGCTTCTGCCCGAGAAAACAAAACCCACAACCCTAGGTTATGGTCTCAGTTTGCAGAGCGAGTTGGCCCAAGTGGCAGCTTGTCCCTGGGCAGCATCTTGATATTCGTGGAAATCCAGCAGGCAGACGGCCCTGAAGTTCCGAGAGCCTGCCTGGTACTGCAAATGCTTCTGCCCGGGGAAACAAAACTCACCAAGGCAAGTTCCTGGTCTAACTTTGCAGAGCTCCATGGGCACTCTCAAAGCAGCCCGAGTTGGCACAGGTGGCAGCTTGTCCCTGGGTGGCATCTTGATATTCGTGGAAATCCAGCAGGCAGACTGCCTCTAAGGGCTGAGGGCCTACTTGGTACTGACAAAGGCTTCTGCCCGGGAAAACAAAACCCATAACCCCACATACTTTCTCTCAGTTTGAAGAGCTCCGTGGGCACTCTCAAAGCAGCCCGAGTTGGCACAAGTGGCAGCTTGTCCCTGGGCAGCATTTTGATATTCGTGGAAATCCTGCAGGCAGCTGGCCCCCAAGGGCCAAGGGCCGACCTGGTACTGACAAAGGCTTCTGCCCAGGAAAACAAAACTCAGAACACCACGTTTCTGGTCTCAGTTTGCAGAGCACCATGGGCACTCTCAAAGCAGCCCGAGTTGGCACATGTGGCAGCTTGTCCCTGGGCAGCATCTTGATATTCGTGGAAATCCAGCAGGCTGCCTGCCCTTAAAGACCGAGGGCGTACCTGGCACTTCAAATGCTTCTGCCCGGAGAAACAAAACTCAGCACCCCAGGTTCATGGTCTCAGTTTGCAGAGCTCCATGGGCACTCTCAAAGCAGCACGAGTTGGCACAGGTGGCAGCTGGTCCCTGGGCAGCATCTTGATATTCGTGGAAATCCAGCCGGCAGCCTGCCCCTGAGGAACAAGGGCCTTCCTGGTACTGACAAAGGCTTCTGCCCAGGGAAACAAAACTCAGCACCCCACGTTCCACATCTCAGTTTGCAGAGCTCCGTGGGCACTCTCAAAGCAGCCCGAGTTGCCACAGGTGGCAGCTTGTCCCTGGGCGGCATCTTGATATTTGTGGAAATCCTGCAGGCAGCCGGCCCCCAAGGGCCAAGGGCCGACCTGGTACTGACAAAGGCTTCTGCCCGGGAAAACAAAACCCAGCACCCCACGTTTCTGGTCTCAGTTTGCAGAGCTCCGTGGGCACTCTCAAAGCAGCCCGAGTTGGCACAGGTGGCAGCTTGTCCCTGGGCGGCATCTTGATATTCGTGGAAATCCAGCCGGCAGCCTGCCCCTGTGGAACAAGGGCCGACCTGACACTGACAAAGGCTTCTGACCGGGAAAAGAAAACTCACCACCCCACGTTCCTTGTCTCAGTTTGCAGAGCTCCATGGGCTCTCTCAAAGCAGCGCGAGTTGGCACATGTGGCAGCTTATCCCTGGGCGGCATGTTCAGATTCATGGAAATCCAGCAGGCTGCCGGCCCCAAAGGGCCGAGGGCCTACCTGGTACTGACAAAGGCTTCTGCCCGGGAAAACAATACTCAGAACACCACTTTCCTGGTCCCAGTTTGCAGAGCTCCATGGGCACTCTCAAAGCAGCCCGAGTTGGCACAGGTGGCAGCTTGTCCCTGGGCAGCATCTTGATATTCGTGGAAATCCAGCAGGCAGACTGCCCATAAGGAACAAGGACCCTCCTGGTACTGACAAAGGCTTCTGCCCTGGAAAACAAAACCCAGCACCCCACGTTTCTGGTCTCAGTTTGCAGAGCACCATGGGCACTCTCAAAGCAGCCCGAGTTGGCACAGGTGGCAGCTCCTCCGTGGGCAGCATCCTGATATTCGTGGAAATTCAGCAGGCTGACGGCCCTGAAAGACCGTGGGCCTACCTAGTACTGACAAATACTTCTGCCCGGGAAAACAAAACTCAGCACCCCACGGTCTTGGTCACAGTTTGCAGAGCTCTGTGGGCACTCTCAAAGCAGCGTGAGTTGGCAAAGGTGGCAGCTTGTCCCTGGGCGGAAACTTGATTTTCGTGGAAATCCTGGTGCCAGCCTCCCCCAAAGGGCCGAGGGCCTACCTGGTCCTGCAAATGTTTCTGCCCGGGAAAACAACACCGACAAACCCACGTTCCTGGTCTCAGTTTGAAGAACTCCGTGGGCACTCTCAAAGCAGCCTGAGTTGGCACAGGTGGCAGAATATCCCTGGGCAGCATTTTGATATTCGGGGAAATCGTGCTGCCAGGCTGTCCCTAAGGAACAAGGGCCTACTTGGTACTGACAAAGGCTTCTGCCCTGGAAAACAAAACCCAGCACCCCACGTTTCTGGTCTCAGTTTGCAGACCACCATGGGCACTCTCAAAGCAGCGCGAGTTGGCACAGGTGGCAGCTTGTCCCTGGGCAGCATCTTGATATTCGTGGAAATCCAGCAGGCTGCCTGCCCTTAAGGACCGAGGGCCTACCTGGCACTGCAAATGCTTCTGCCCGGAGAAACAAAACTCAGCACCCCAGGTTCATGGTCTCAGTTTGCAGAGCTCCGTGGGCACTCTCAAAGCAGCCCGAGTTGGCACAGGTGGCAGAATATCCCTGGGCAGCATCTTGATATTCGTGGAAAGCTTGCTGCCAGCCTGCACCTAAGGAACAAGGGCCTACCTGGTACTGAGAGAGGCTTCTGCCCGGGAAAACAAAACCCACAACCCTACCTTCCTGGTCTCAGTTTGCAGAGCTCCGTGGGCACCCTCATAGCAGCGCGAGTTGGCCCAAGTGGCAGCTGGTCCCTGGGCAGCATCTTGATATTCGTGGAAATCCAGCGGGCAGCCTGCCCCTGATGAACAAGGGCCCTCCTGGTACTGACAAAGGCTTCTGCCCAGGGAAACAAAACCCACCACCCCACGTTCCAGGTCTCAGTTTGCAGAGCTCCATGGGCACTCTCAAAGCAGCCCAAGTTGGCACAGGTGGCAGCTTGTCCCTGGGCGGCATCTTGATATTTGTGGAAATCCTGCAGGCAGCCGGCCCCCAAGGGCCAAGGGCCGACCTGGTACTGACAAAGGCTTCTGCCAGGGGAAACAAAACCCAGCACCCCACGTTTCTGGTCTCAGTTTGCAGAGCTCCATGGGCACCCTCAAAGCAGCCCGAGTTGGCACAGGTGGCAGCTTGTCCCTGGGCAGCATCTTGATATTCGTGGAAATCCAGCAGGCAGTCGGCCCTGAAATTCCGAGGGCCTACCTGGTACTGACAAATGCTTCTGCCCGGGGAAACAAAACTCACCAACGCACGTTCCTGGTCTCACTTTGCAGAGCTCCAAGGGCACTCTCAAAGCAGCGCGAGTTGGCACAGGTGGCAGCTTGTCCTTTGGCAGCATCTTGATATTCATGGAAATCCAGCAGGCTGCCTGCCCTTAAAGACCAAGGGCCTACCTGGCACTGCAAATGCTTCTGCCCAGGGAAACAAAACTCAGCACCCCAGGTTCATGGTCTCAGTTTGCAGAGCTCCATGGGCACTCTCAAAGCAGCCCGAGTTGGCACAGGTGGCAGCTTGTCCCTGGGCAGCATCTTGATATTCGTGGAAATCTTCCTGCCAGCCTGCCCCTATGGAACAAGGGCCTACCTGGCACTGAGAGAGGCTTCTGCCCGGGAAAACAAAACCCACAATCCTACGTTCCTGGTCTCAGTTTGCAGAGCTCCGTGGGCACCCTCAAAGCAGCGCGAGTTGGCACAAGTGGCAGCTTGTCCCTGGGCAGCATCTTGATATTCGTGGAAATCCAGCGGGCAGCCTGCCCCTGATGAACAAGGGCCCTCCTGGTACTGACAAAGGCTTCTGCCCAGGGAAACAAAACCCACCACCCCACGTTCCACATCTCAGTTTGCAGAGCTCCATGGGCACTCTCAAATCAGACCAGGTTAGCACAGGTGGCAGCTTGTCCCTGGGCGGCATCTTGTTATTGGCGGAAATCCAGCAGGCAGACGGCCCCTAACGGCCGTGGGCCTACCTGGAACAGACAAAGGCTTCTGCCCAGTTAAACAAAATTCGCCAACACACGTTCATGGTCTCAGTTTGCAGAGCTCCATGGGTACTCTAAAATCAGCGTGAGTTGCCACAGGTGGCAGCTTGTCCCTGGGCGGCATCTTGATATTCGTCGAAATCCGGCAGGCCGACGGCCCCTAAGGACTGAGAGCCTACCTGGTACTGACAAAGGCTTCTGCCCAGGAAAAAAAAACCCACCACCCCACGTTCCTGGTCTCAGTTTGCAGAGCTCTGTGGGCACTCTTAAAGCAGCCCGAGTTGGCACAGGTGGCAGCTTGTCCCTGGGCGGCATCTTGTTATTCGGGGAAATCCAGCCTGCAACCGGACCCATAGGGCCGAAGGCCTACCTGGTACTGACAAAGGCTTCTGCCGGGAAAACAAAACTCAGAACCCCACGGTCCCGGTCTCAGTTTGCAGAGCTCCATGGGCACTCTCAAAGCAGCCCGAGTTGGCACAGGTGGCAGAATATCCCTGGGCGGCATCTTGATATTCGTGGAAATCCAGCAGGCAGCCAGCCATGAAGGGCCGAGGGCCTACCTGGTACTGACAAAGGCTTCTGCCGAGGAAAAAAAAAAACTCACCATCCCACGCTCCTGGTTTCTGTTTGTAGAGCACCATGGGTACTCTCAAAGCAGCCCAAGTTGGCACAGGTGGCAGCTTGTTCCTGGGCGGCATCTAGATATGCGTGGAAATCCAGCAGGCAGACTGCCTCTAAGGGCCGAGGTCCTACTTGGTACAGACAAAGGGTTCTGCCCGGGAAAAAAAAACCCGAAACCCCACATACTTTGGCTCAGTTTGAAGAGATCCGTGGGCACTCTCAAAGCAGCGTGAGTTGGCACAGGTGGCAGCTTGTCCCTGGGCGGCATCTTGATATTCGTGGAAGTCTTGCTGCCAGCCTGCCCCTAAGGGCCGAGGGCCTACCTGGTACTTACAATGGCTTCTGCCCGGGGAAACATAACCCATAACCCCATGTACCCTGTCTCAGTTTTTAGAGCTCCGTGGGCACCCTCAAAGCAGCCCGAGCTGGCACAGGTGGCAGCTTGTCCCTGGGCAGCATCTTGATATTCGTGGAAATTCAGCAGGCAGCCTGCCCCTAAGGAACAAGGGCCTACCTGGTACTGAGAGAGGCTTCTGCCCGAGAAAACAAAACCCACAACCCTAGGTTATGGTCTCAGTTTGCAGAGCGAGTTGGCCCAAGTGGCAGCTTGTCCCTGGGCAGCATCTTGATATTCGTGGAAATCCAGCAGGCAGACGGCCCTGAAGTTCCGAGAGCCTGCCTGGTACTGCAAATGCTTCTGCCCGGGGAAACAAAACTCACCAAGGCAAGTTCCTGGTCTAACTTTGCAGAGCTCCATGGGCACTCTCAAAGCAGCCCGAGTTGGCACAGGTGGCAGCTTGTCCCTGGGTGGCATCTTGATATTCGTGGAAATCCAGCAGGCAGACTGCCTCTAAGGGCTGAGGGCCTACTTGGTACTGACAAAGGCTTCTGCCCGGGAAAACAAAACCCATAACCCCACATACTTTCTCTCAGTTTGAAGAGCTCCGTGGGCACTCTCAAAGCAGCCCGAGTTGGCACAAGTGGCAGCTTGTCCCTGGGCAGCATTTTGATATTCGTGGAAATCCTGCAGGCAGCTGGCCCCCAAGGGCCAAGGGCCGACCTGGTACTGACAAAGGCTTCTGCCCGGGAAAACAAAACTCAGAACACCACGTTTCTGGTCTCAGTTTGCAGAGCACCATGGGCACTCTCAAAGCAGCCCGAGTTGGCACATGTGGCAGCTTGTCCCTGGGCAGCATCTTGATATTCGTGGAAATCCAGCAGGCTGCCTGCCCTTAAGGACCGAGGGCGTACCTGGCACTTCAAATGCTTCTGCCCGGAGAAACAAAACCCAGCACCCCAGGTTCATGGTCTCAGTTTGCAGAGCTCCATGGGCACTCTCAAAGCAGCCCGAGTTGGCACAGGTGGCAGCTTGTCCCTGGGCAGCATCTTGATATTCGTGGAAATCCAGCAGGCAGTCGGCCCTGAAATTCCGAGGGCCTACCTGGTACTGACAAATGCTTCTGCCCGGGGAAACAAAACTCACCAACGCACGTTCCTGGTCTCACTTTGCAGAGCTCCAAGGGCACTCTCAAAGCAGCGCGAGTTGGCACAGGTGGCAGCTTGTCCTTTGGCAGCATCTTGATATTCATGGAAATCCAGCAGGCTGCCTGCCCTTAAAGACCAAGGGCCTACCTGGCACTGCAAATGCTTCTGCCCAGGGAAACAAAACTCAGCACCCCAGGTTCATGGTCTCAGTTTGCAGAGCTCCATGGGCACTCTCAAAGCAGCCCGAGTTGGCACAGGTGGCAGCTTGTCCCTGGGCAGCATCTTGATATTCGTGGAAATCTTCCTGCCAGCCTGCCCCTATGGAACAAGGGCCTACCTGGCACTGAGAGAGGCTTCTGCCCGGGAAAACAAAACCCACAATCCTACGTTCCTGGTCTCAGTTTGCAGAGCTCCGTGGGCACCCTCAAAGCAGCGCGAGTTGGCACAAGTGGCAGCTTGTCCCTGGGCAGCATCTTGATATTCGTGGAAATCCAGCGGGCAGCCTGCCCCTGATGAACAAGGGCCCTCCTGGTACTGACAAAGGCTTCTGCCCAGGGAAACAAAACCCACCACCCCACGTTCCACATCTCAGTTTGCAGAGCTCCATGGGCACTCTCAAATCAGACCAGGTTAGCACAGGTGGCAGCTTGTCCCTGGGCGGCATCTTGTTATTGGCGGAAATCCAGCAGGCAGACGGCCCCTAACGGCCGTGGGCCTACCTGGAACAGACAAAGGCTTCTGCCCAGTTAAACAAAATTCGCCAACACACGTTCATGGTCTCAGTTTGCAGAGCTCCATGGGTACTCTAAAATCAGCGTGAGTTGCCACAGGTGGCAGCTTGTCCCTGGGCGGCATCTTGATATTCGTCGAAATCCGGCAGGCCGACGGCCCCTAAGGACTGAGAGCCTACCTGGTACTGACAAAGGCTTCTGCCCAGGAAAAAAAAAACCCACCACCCCACGTTCCTGGTCTCAGTTTGCAGAGCTCTGTGGGCACTCTTAAAGCAGCCCGAGTTGGCACAGGTGGCAGCTTGTCCCTGGGCGGCATCTTGTTATTCGGGGAAATCCAGCCTGCAACCGGACCCATAGGGCCGAAGGCCTACCTGGTACTGACAAAGGCTTCTGCCGGGAAAACAAAACTCAGAACCCCACGGTCCCGGTCTCAGTTTGCAGAGCTCCATGGGCACTCTCAAAGCAGCCCGAGTTGGCACAGGTGGCAGAATATCCCTGGGCGGCATCTTGATATTCGTGGAAATCCAGCAGGCAGCCAGCCATGAAGGGCCGAGGGCCTACCTGGTACTGACAAAGGCTTCTGCCGAGGAAAAAAAAAAACTCACCATCCCACGCTCCTGGTTTCTGTTTGTAGAGCACCATGGGTACTCTCAAAGCAGCCCAAGTTGGCACAGGTGGCAGCTTGTTCCTGGGCGGCATCTAGATATGCGTGGAAATCCAGCAGGCAGACTGCCTCTAAGGGCCGAGGTCCTACTTGGTACAGACAAAGGGTTCTGCCCGGGAAAAAAAAACCCGAAACCCCACATACTTTGGCTCAGTTTGAAGAGATCCGTGGGCACTCTCAAAGCAGCGTGAGTTGGCACAGGTGGCAGCTTGTCCCTGGGCGGCATCTTGATATTCGTGGAAGTCTTGCTGCCAGCCTGCCCCTAAGGGCCGAGGGCCTACCTGGTACTTACAATGGCTTCTGCCCGGGGAAACATAACCCATAACCCCATGTACCCTGTCTCAGTTTTTAGAGCTCCGTGGGCACCCTCAAAGCAGCCCGAGCTGGCACAGGTGGCAGCTTGTCCCTGGGCAGCATCTTGATATTCGTGGAAATTCAGCAGGCAGCCTGCCCCTAAGGAACAAGGGCCTACCTGGTACTGAGAGAGGCTTCTGCCCGAGAAAACAAAACCCACAACCCTAGGTTATGGTCTCAGTTTGCAGAGCGAGTTGGCCCAAGTGGCAGCTTGTCCCTGGGCAGCATCTTGATATTCGTGGAAATCCAGCAGGCAGACGGCCCTGAAGTTCCGAGAGCCTGCCTGGTACTGCAAATGCTTCTGCCCGGGGAAACAAAACTCACCAAGGCAAGTTCCTGGTCTAACTTTGCAGAGCTCCATGGGCACTCTCAAAGCAGCCCGAGTTGGCACAGGTGGCAGCTTGTCCCTGGGTGGCATCTTGATATTCGTGGAAATCCAGCAGGCAGACTGCCTCTAAGGGCTGAGGGCCTACTTGGTACTGACAAAGGCTTCTGCCCGGGAAAACAAAACCCATAACCCCACATACTTTCTCTCAGTTTGAAGAGCTCCGTGGGCACTCTCAAAGCAGCCCGAGTTGGCACAAGTGGCAGCTTGTCCCTGGGCAGCATTTTGATATTCGTGGAAATCCTGCAGGCAGCTGGCCCCCAAGGGCCAAGGGCCGACCTGGTACTGACAAAGGCTTCTGCCCGGGAAAACAAAACTCAGAACACCACGTTTCTGGTCTCAGTTTGCAGAGCACCATGGGCACTCTCAAAGCAGCCCGAGTTGGCACATGTGGCAGCTTGTCCCTGGGCAGCATCTTGATATTCGTGGAAATCCAGCAGGCTGCCTGCCCTTAAGGACCGAGGGCGTACCTGGCACTTCAAATGCTTCTGCCCGGAGAAACAAAACTCAGCACCCCAGGTTCATGGTCTCAGTTTGCAGAGCTCCATGGGCACTCTCAAAGCAGCACGAGTTGGCACAGGTGGCAGCTGGTCCCTGGGCAGCATCTTGATATTCGTGGAAATCCAGCGGGCAGCCTGCCCCTGAGGAACAAGGGCCTTCCTGGTACTGACAAAGGCTTCTGCCCAGGGAAACAAAATCCACCACCCCACGTTCCACATCTCAGTTTGCAGAGCTCCGTGGGCACTCTCAAAGCAGCCCGAGTTGCCACAGGTAGCAGCTTGTCCCTGGGCGGCATCTTGATATTTGTGGAAATCCTGCAGGCAGCCGGCCCCCAAGGGCCAAGGGCCGACCTGGTACTGACAAAGGCTTCTGCCCGGGAAAACAAAACCCAGCACCCCACGTTTCTGGTCTCAGTTTGCAGAGCTCCGTGGGCACTCTCAAAGCAGCCCGAGTTGGCACAGGTGGCAGCTTGTCCCTGGGCAGCATCTTGATATTCGTGGAAATCCAGCCGGCAGCCTGCCCCTGTGGAACAAGGGCCGACCTGACACTGACAAAGGCTTCTGACCGGGAAAAGAAAACTCACCACCCCACGTTCCTTGTCTCAGTTTGCAGAGCTCCATGGGCTCTCTCAAAGCAGCGCGAGTTGGCACATGTGGCAGCTTATCCCTGGGCGGCATGTTCAGATTCATGGAAATCCAGCAGGCTGCCGGCCCCAAAGGGCCGAGGGCCTACCTGGTACTGACAAAGGCTTCTGCCCGGGAAAACAATACTCAGAACACCACTTTCCTGGTCCCAGTTTGCAGAGCTCCATGGGCACTCTCAAAGCAGCCCGAGTTGGCACAGGTGGCAGCTTGTCCCTGGGCAGCATCTTGATATTCGTGGAAATCCAGCAGGCAGACTGCCCATAAGGAACAAGGACCCTCCTGGTACTGACAAAGGCTTCTGCCCTGGAAAACAAAACCCAGCACCCCACGTTTCTGGTCTCAGTTTGCAGAGCACCATGGGCACTCTCAAAGCAGCCCGAGTTGGCACAGGTGGCAGCTCCTCCGTGGGCAGCATCCTGATATTCGTGGAAATTCAGCAGGCTGACGGCCCTGAAAGACCGTGGGCCTACCTAGTACTGACAAATACTTCTGCCCGGGAAAACAAAACTCAGCAACCCACGGTCTTGGTCACAGTTTGCAGAGCTCTGTGGGCACTCTCAAAGCAGCGTGAGTTGGCAAAGGTGGCAGCTTGTCCCTGGGCGGAAACTTGATTTTCGTGGAAATCCTGGTGCCAGCCTCCCCCAAAGGGCCGAGGGCCTACCTGGTCCTGCAAATGTTTCTGCCCGGGAAAACAACACCGACAAACCCACGTTCCTGGTCTCAGTTTGAAGAACTCCGTGGGCACTCTCAAAGCAGCCTGAGTTGGCACAGGTGGCAGAATATCCCTGGGCAGCATTTTGATATTCGGGGAAATCTTGCTTCCAGGCTGTCCCTAAGGAACAAGGGCCTACTTGGTACTGACAAAGGCTTCTGCCCTGGAAAACAAAACCCAGCACCCCACGTTTCTGGTCTCAGTTTGCAGACCACCATGGGCACTCTCAAAGCAGCCCGGGTTGGCACAGGTGGCAGCTTGTCCCTGGGCAGCATCTTGATATTCGTGGAAATCCAGCAGGCTGCCTGCCCTTAAGGACCGAGGGCCTACCTGGCACTGCAAATGCTTCTGCCCGGAGAAACAAAACTCAGCACCCCAGGTTCATGGTCTCAGTTTGCAGAGCTCCGTGGGCACTCTCAAAGCAGCCTGAGTTGGCACAGGTGGCAGAATATCCCTGGGCAGCATTTTGATATTCGGGGAAATCTTGCTGCCAGGCTGTCCCTAAGGAACAAGGGCCTACTTGGTACTGACAAAGGCTTCTGCCCTGGAAAACAAAACCCAGCACCCCACGTTTCTGGTCTCAGTTTGCAGACCACCATGGGCACTCTCAAAGCAGCCCGGGTTGGCACAGGTGGCAGCTTGTCCCTGGGCAGCATCTTGATATTCGTGGAAATCCAGCAGGCTGCCTGCCCTTAAGGACCGAGGGCCTACCTGGCACTGCAAATGCTTCTGCCCGGAGAAACAAAACTCAGCACCCCAGGTTCATGGTCTCAGTTTGCAGAGCTCCGTGGGCACTCTCAAAGCAGCCCGAGTTGGCACAGGTGGCAGAATATCCCTGGGCAGCATCTTGATATTCGTGGAAAGCTTGCTGCCAGCCTGCACCTAAGGAACAAGGGCCTACCTGGTACTGAGAGAGGCTTCTGCCCGGGAAAACAAAACCCACAACCCTACCTTCCTGGTCTCAGTTTGCAGAGCTCCGTGGGCACCCTCATAGCAGCGCGAGTTGGCCCAAGTGGCAGCTGGTCCCTGGGCAGCATCTTGATATTCGTGGAAATCCAGCGGGCAGCCTGCCCCTGATGAACAAGGGCCCTCCTGGTACTGACAAAGGCTTCTGCCCAGGGAAACAAAACCCACCACCCCACGTTCCACATCTCAGTTTGCAGAGCTCCATGGGCACTCTCAAAGCAGCCCAAGTTGGCACAGGTGGCAGCTTGTCCCTGGGCGGCATCTTGATATTTGTGGAAATCCTGCAGGCAGCCGGCCCCCAAGGGCCAAGGGCCGACCTGGTACTGACAAAGGCTTCTGCCAGGGGAAACAAAACCCAGCACCCCACGTTTCTGGTCTCAGTTTGCAGAGCTCCATGGGCACCCTCAAAGCAGCCCGAGTTGGCACAGGTGGCAGCTTGTCCCTGGGCAGCATCTTGATATTCGTGGAAATCCAGCAGGCAGTCGGCCCTGAAATTCCGAGGGCCTACCTGGTACTGACAAATGCTTCTGCCCGGGGAAACAAAACTCACCAACGCACGTTCCTGGTCTCACTTTGCAGAGCTCCAAGGGCACTCTCAAAGCAGCGCGAGTTGGCACAGGTGGCAGCTTGTCCTTTGGCAGCATCTTGATATTCATGGAAATCCAGCAGGCTGCCTGCCCTTAAAGACCAAGGGCCTACCTGGCACTGCAAATGCTTCTGCCCAGGGAAACAAAACTCAGCACCCCAGGTTCATGGTCTCAGTTTGCAGAGCTCCATGGGCACTCTCAAAGCAGCCCGAGTTGGCACAGGTGGCAGCTTGTCCCTGGGCAGCATCTTGATATTCGTGGAAATCTTCCTGCCAGCCTGCCCCTAAGGAACAAGGGCCTACCTGGCACTGAGAGAGGCTTCTGCCCGGGAAAACAAAACCCACAATCCTACGTTCCTGGTCTCAGTTTGCAGAGCTCCGTGGGCACCCTCAAAGCAGCGCGAGTTGGCACAAGTGGCAGCTTGTCCCTGGGCAGCATCTTGATATTCGTGGAAATCCAGCGGGCAGCCTGCCCCTGATGAACAAGGGCCCTCCTGGTACTGACAAAGGCTTCTGCCCAGGGAAACAAAACCCACCACCCCACGTTCCACATCTCAGTTTGCAGAGCTCCATGGGCACTCTCAAATCAGACCAGGTTAGCACAGGTGGCAGCTTGTCCCTGGGCGGCATCTTGTTATTGGCGGAAATCCAGCAGGCAGACGGCCCCTAACGGCCGTGGGCCTACCTGGAACAGACAAAGGCTTCTGCCCAGGTAAACAAAATTCACCAACACACGTTCATGGTCTCAGTTTGCAGAGCTCCATGGGTACTCTAAAATCAGCGTGAGTTGCCACAGGTGGCAGCTTGTCCCTGGGCGGCATCTTGATATTCGTCGAAATCCGGCAGGCCGACGGCCCCTAAGGACTGAGAGCCTACCTGGTACTGACAAAGGCTTCTGCCCAGGAAAAAAAAACCCACCACCCCACGTTCCTGGTCTCAGTTTGCAGAGCTCTGTGGGCACTCTTAAAGCAGCCCGAGTTGGCACAGGTGGCACCTTGCCCCTGGGCGGCATCTTGATATTGGCGGAAATCCAGCCGGCAGCCGGCCCATAAGTGCCAAGGGCCTACCTGGAACAGACAAAGGCTTCTGCCCAGGGAAACAAAACAGACCAACCCA
>NW_024037264.1:57767-78993 GCF_015832195.1 Motacilla alba alba | reverse complement strand
AGGCTTCTGCCCGGGAAAACAAAACCCAGCACCCCACGTTTCTGGTCTCAGTTTGCAGAGCACCATGGGCACTCTCAAAGCAGCGCGAGTTGGCACAGGTGGCAGCTTGTCCCTGGGCAGCATCTTGATATTCATGGAAATCCAGCAGGATTCCTGCCCTTAAGGACCAAGGGCCTACCTGGTACAGAGAGAGGCTTCTGCCCGGGAAAACAAAACCCACAACCCTACGTTCCTGGTCTCAGTTTGCAGAGCTCCGTGGGCACCCTCAAAGCAGCGCGAGTTGGCACAAGTGGCAGCTTGTCCCTGGGCAGCATCTTGATATTCGTGGAAATCCAGGAGGCAGCCGGCCCTGAAGTTCCGAGAGCCTGCCTGGTACTGCAAATGCTTCTGCCCGGGGAAACAAAACTCACCAAGGCAAGTTCCTGGTCTAACTTTGCAGAGCACCATGGGCACTCTCAAAGCAGCCCGAGTTGGCACAGGTGGCAGCTTGTCCCTGGGCAGCATCTTGATATTCGTGGAAATCCTGCAGGCAGCTGGCCCCCAAGGGCCAAGGCCTCACCTGGTACTGACAAAGGCTTCTGCCCGGGGAAACAAAACCCAGCACCTCACGTTTCTGGTCTCAGTTTGCAGAGCACCATGGGCTCTCTCAAAGCAGCGCGAGTTGGCACAAGTGGCAGCTTGTCCCTGGTCGGCATCTTCAGATTCGTGGAAATCCAGCAGGCTGCCGGCCCCAAAGGGCCCAGGCCCTACCTGGTACTGACAAAGGCTTCTGCCAGGGGAAACAAAACTCAGAACACCACATTTCTGGTCTCAGTTTGCAGAGCTCCATGGGCACTCTCAAAGCAGCCCGAGTTGCCACAGGTGGCAGCTTATCCCTGGGCAGCATCTTGATATTCGTGGAAATCCAGCAGGCAGCCTGCCCCTAAGGAACAAGGACCCTCCTGGTACTGACAAAGGCCTCTGCCCGGGAAAACAAAACGCACCACCCCACGTTCCACATCTCAGTTTGCAGAGCTCCATGGGCACTCTCAAAGCAGCCCGAGTTGGCACAGGTGGCAGCTTGTCCCTGGGCGGCATCTTGATATTCGTGGAAATTGAGCCGGCAGCTGGCCCCCAAGGGCCACGGCCTGACCTGGTACTGACAAAGGCTTCTGCCCTGGAAAACAAAACCCAGCACCCCACGTTTCTGGTCTCAGTTTGCAGAGCACCATGGGCACTCTCAAAGCAGCGCGAGTTGGCACAGGTGGCACCTGCTCCGTGGGCAACATCTTGATATTCGTGGAAATTCAGCAGGCTGACGGCCCGGAAAGACCGTGGGCCTACCTAGTACTGACAAATACTTCTGCCCTGGAAAACAAAACTCAGCACCCCACGGTCCTGGTCACAGTTTGCAGAGCTCCGTGGGCACTCTCAAAGCAGCGCGAGTTGGCAAAGGTGGCAGCTTGTCCCTGGGCGGAAACTTGATATTCGTGGAAATCCTGGTGACAGCCTCCCCCAAAGAGCCGAGGGCCTACCTGGTCCTGCAAATGTTTCTGCCCGGGAAAACAAAACCCACAAACCCACGTTCCTGGTCTCAGTTTGAAGAACTCCGTGGGCACTCTCAAAGCAGCCCGAGTTGGCACAGGTGGCAGAATATCCCTGGGCAGGATCTTGATATTCGGGGAAATCTTGCTGCCAGGCTGTCCCTAAGGAACAAGGGCCTACTTGGTACTGACAAAGGCTTCTGCCCGGGAAAACAAAACCCAGCACCCCACGTTTCAGGTCTCAGTTTGCAGAGCACCATGGGCACTCTCAAAGCAGCCCGAGTTGGCACAGGTGGCAGCTTGTCCCTGGGCAGCATCTTGATATTCGTGGAAATCCAGCAGGCTGCCTGCCCTTAAGGACCGAGGGCCTACCTGGCACTGCAAATGCTTCTGCCCGGAGAAACAAAACTCAGCACCCCAGGTTCATGGTCTCAGTTTGCAGAGCTCCATGGGCACTCTCAAAGCAGACTAGTTGTCACAGGTGGCAGCTTGTCCCTGGGCAGCATCTTGATATTCGTGGAAATCTTCCTGCCAGCCTGCCCCTAAGGAACAAGGGCCTACCTGGTACTGAGAGAGGCTTCTGCCCGGGAAAACAAAACCCACAATCCTACGTCCTGGTCTCAGTTTGCAGAGCTCCGTGGGCACCCTCAAAGCAGCGTGAATTGGCACAAGTTGCAGCTTGTCCCTGGGCAGCATCTTGATATTCGTGGAAATCCAGCCGGCAGCCTGCCCCTGAGGAACAAGGGCCCTCCTGGTACTGACAAAGGCTTCTGCCCAGGGAAAGAAAACCCACCACCCCATGTTCCACATCTCACTTTGCAGAGCTCCATGGGCACTCTCAAAGCAGCCCGAGTTGGCACAGGTGGCAGTTTGTCCCTGGGCGGCATCTTGATATTCGTGGAAATACTGCAGGCAGCCGGCCCCAAGGGCCAAGGGCCTACCCGGTACTGCCAAAGGCTTCTGATCTGGAAAACAAAACCCAGCACCCCAAGTTTCTGGTCTCAGTTTGCAGGGCACCATGGGCACTCTCAAAGCAGCGCGAGTTGGCACAAGTGGCAGCATGTCCCTGGGCGGAAACTTGATTTTCGTGGAAATCCTGGTGCCAGCCTCCCCCAAAGAGCCTAGGGCCTACCTGGTACTGCAAATGTTTCTGCCCGGGAAAACAAAACCCGCAAACCCACGTTCCTGGTCACAGTTTGAAGAACTCCGTGGGCACTCTCAAAGCAGGTCGAGTTGGCACAGGTGGCAGAATATCCCTGGGCAGCATCTTGATATTCGTGGAAATCTTGCTGCCAGGCTGTCCCTAAGGAACAAGGGCCTACCTGTTACTGAGAGAGGCTTCTGCCCTGGAAAACAAAACCCAGCACCCCACGTTTCTGGTCTCAGTTTGCAGAGCACCATGGGCACGCTCAAAGCAGCCCGAGTTGGCTCAGGTGGGAGCTTGTCCCTGGGCAGCATCTTGATATTCGTGGAAATCCAGCAGGCTGCCTGCCCTTAAGGACCGAGGGCCTACCTGGCACTTCAAATGCTTCTGCCCGGAGAAACAAAACTCAGCACCCCAGGTTCATGGTCTCAGTTTGCAGAGCTCCATGGGCACTCTCAAAGCAGCCCGAGTTGGCACAAGTGGCAGCTTGTCCCTGGGCAGCATCTTCATATTCGTGGAAATCTTGCTGCCAGCCTGCCCCTAAGGAACGAGGGCCTACCTGGTACTGAGAGAGGCTTCTGCCCGGGAAAACAAAACCCACAGTCCTACGTTCCTGGTCTCAGTTTGCAGAGCTCCGTGGGCACCCTCAAAGCAGCGCGAGTTGGCACAAGTTGCAGCTTGTCCCTGGGCAGCATCTTGATATTCGTGGAAATTCAGCCGGCAGACTGCCCCTGAGGAACAAGGGCCCTCCTGGTACTCACAAAGGCTTCTGCCCAGGGAAACAAAACCCACAAACCCCAAGTTCCACATCTCAGTTTTTAGAGCTCCGTGGGAACTCTCAAAGCAGCCCGAGTTGGCACAGGTGGCAGCTCCTCCGTGAGCAGCATCTTGATATTCGTGGAAATTCAGCAGGCAGACGGCCCTGAAAGACCGTGGGCCTACCTAGTACTGACAAATACTTCTGCCCGGGAAAACAAACCTCACCAACTCACGTTCCTGGTCTCAGATTGCAGAGGTCCAAGGGCACTCTCAAAGCTGCGCGAGTTGGCATAGGTGGCAGCTTGTCCCTGGGCGGAAACTTGATATTCGTGGAAATCCTGCTGCCAGCCTCCCCCAAAGGGCCGAGGGCCTACCTGGTACTGAGAGAGGCTTCTGCCCGGGAAAACAAAACCATCCACCCCACGTTCCACATCTCAGTTTGCAGAGCTCCGTGGGCACCCTCAAAGCAGCGCGAGTTGGCCCAAGTGGCAGCTTGTCCCTGGGCGCCATCTTGATATTCGTGGAAAGTCAGCCGGCAGCCTGCCCCTGAGGAACAAGGGCCCTTCTGGTACTGACAAAGGCTTCTGCCCTGGAAAACAAAACCCAGCACCCCACGTTTCTGGTCTCAGTTTGCAGAGCACCATGGGCACTCTCAAAGCAGCGCGAGTTGGCACATGTGGCAGCTCCTCCGTGGGAAGCATCTTGATATTCGTGGAAATCCAGCAGGCTGCCTGCCCTTAAGGACCGAGGGCCTACCTGGCACTGCAAATGCTTCTGCCCGGAGAAACAAAACTCAGCACCCCAGGTTCATGGTCTCACTTTGCAGAGCTCCATGGGCACTCTCAAAGCAGCGCGAGTTGGCACAGGTGGCAGCTTGTCCCTGGGCAGCATCTTGATATTCGTGGAAATCTTGCTGCCAGCCTGCCCCTAAGGAACAAGGGCCTACCTGGTAGTGAGAGAGGCTTCTGCCCGGGAAAACAAAACCCACCACCCCACGTTCCACATCTCAGTTTGCAGAGCTCCGTGGGCACCCTCAAAGCAGCGCGAGTTGGCCCAAGTGGCAGCTTGTCCCTGGGCAGCATCTTGATATTCGTGGAAATTTAGCCGGCAGCCTGCCCCTAAGGAACAAGGGCCCTCCTGGTACTGACAAAGGCTTCTCCCCGGGGAAACAAAACCCAGCACCCCACGTTCCTGGTCTCAGTTTGCAGAGCTCCGTGGGCACCCTCAAAGCAGCGTGAGTTGGCACAGGTGTCAGCTTGTCCCTGGGCAGCATCTTGATATTCGTGGAAATCCAGCAGGCAGACGGCCCTGAAGTTCCAAGAGACTACCTAGTACTGCAAATGCTTCTGCCCGGGGAAACAAAACTCACCAAGGCAAGTTCCTGGTCTCAATTTGTAGAGCTCCAAGGGCACTCTCAAAGCAGCCCGAGTTGTCACAGGTGGCAGCTTGTCCCTGGGCAGCATCTTGATATTCGTGGAAATCCTGCAGCCAGCTGGCCCCCAAGGGCCAAGGGCCTACGTGCTACTGACAAAGGCTTCTGCCCGGGAAAACAAAACCCCTAACCCCAGGTACTTTCTCTCAGTGTGAAGACCTCCATGGGCACTCTCAAAGCAGCCCGAGTTGGCGCAGGTGGCAGCTTGTCCCTGGGCAGCATCTTGATATTCGTGGAAATCTTGCTGCCAGCCTGCCCCTAAGGAACAAGGGCCTACGTGGTACTGAGAGAGGCTTCTGCCCGGGAAAACAAAACCCATAACCCCACGTTCCACATCTCAGTTTGCAGAGCTCCGTGGGCACCCTCAAAGCAGCCCGAGTTGGCACAGGTGGCAGCTTGTCCCTGGGCAGCATCTTGATATTCGTGGAAATCCTGCAGGCAGCCGGCCCCCAAGGGCCAAGGGCCTACCTGGTACTGACAAAGGCTTCTGCCAGGGGAAATAAAACCCAGCACCCCACGTTTCTGGTCTCAGTTTGCAGAGCTCCGTGGGCACCCTCAAAGCAGCGCGAGTTGGCACAGGTGGCAGCTTGTCCCTGGGCAGCATCTTGATATTCGTGGAAATCCAGCAGGCAGCCGGCCCCCAAGGGCCAAAGGAACGACCTGGTAATGACGAAGGCTTATGCCCTGGAAAACAAAACTCAGCACCCCACGGTCCTGGTCACAGTTTGCAGAGCTCCGTGGGCACTCTCAAAGCAACGCGAGTTGGCACAGATGGCAGCTTGTCCCTGGGCGGAAACTTGATTTTCGTGGAAATCCTGGTGCCAGCCTCCCCCAAAGGGCCGAGGGCCTACCTGGTACTGAGAGAGGCTTCTGCCCGGGAAAACAAAAGCCACAAACCCACGTTCCACATCTCAGTTTGAAGAATTTCGTGGGCACTCTCAAAGCAGCCCGAGTTGGCGCAGGTGGCAGAATATCCATGGGCAGCGTCTTGATATTCGTTCAAATCTTGCTGCCAGGCTGTCCCTAAGGAACAAGGGCCTACTTGGTACTGACAAAGGCTTCTGCCTGGGAAAACAAAACCCAGCACCCCACATTTCTGGTCTCAGTTTGCAGAGCACCATTGGCACTCTCAAAGCAGCGCGAGTTGGCACAGGTGGCAGCTTGTCCCTGGGCAGCGTCTTGATATTCGTGGAAATCCAGCAGGCTGCCTGCCCTTAAGGACCGAGGGAATATCTGGCACTGAAAATGCTTCTGCCCGGAGATACATAACTAAGCACCCCAGGTTCATGGTCTCAGTTTGCAGAGCTCCATGGGCAATCTCAAAGCAGCCCGAGTTTGCACAGGTGGCAGCTTGTCCCTGGGCAGCATCTTGATATTCGTGGAAATCTTGCTGCCAGCCTGCCCCTAGGGAACAACGGCCTACCTGGTACTGACAAAGGCTTCTGCCTGGGGAAACAAAACCCACAACCCTACGTTCCTGGTCTCAGTTTGCAGAGCTCCGTGGGCACCCTCAAAGCAGCGCAAGTTGGCACAAGTGGCAGCTTGTCCCTGGGCAGCATCTTGATATTCGTGGAAATTCACCCGGCAGCCTGCCCCTGAGGAACAAGGGCCTACTTGGTACTGACAAAGTCGTCTGCCCGGGGAAACAAAACTCACCAAGGCAAGTTCCTGGTCTCAGTTTGCAGAGCTCCATGGGCACTCTCAAAGAAACCCGAGTTGGCACAGGTGGCAGCTTGTCCCTGGGTGGCATCTTGATATGCGTGGAAATCCAGGAGGGAGACTGCCTCTAAGGGCTGCGGGCCTACTTGGTACTGACAAAGGCTTCTGCCCTGGAAAACAAAACCCATAACCCCACATACTTTCTCTCAGTTTGAAGAGCTCCATGGGCACTCTCAAAGCAGCCCGAGTTGGCACAGGTGGCAGCTAGTCCCTGGGCGGCATCTTGATATTCGTGGAAATCCTGCAGGCAGCTGGCCCCCAAGGGCCAAGGGCCTACCTGGTACTGACAAAGGCTTCTGCCAGGGGAAACAAAACCCAGCACCCCACGTTTCTGGTCTCAGTTTGCAGAGCACCATGGGCACTCTCAAAGCAGCGCGAGTTGGCACAGGTGGCAGCTTGTCCCTAAGCAGCATCTGGATATTCGTGGAAATTCAGCAGGCTGCCTGCCCTTAAGGACCAAGGGCCTACCTGCATTGCAAATGCTTCTGCCCGGAGAAACAAAACTCAGCACCCCAGGTTCATGGTCTCAGTTTGCAGAGCTCCATGGGCACTCTCAAAGCAGCCCGAGTTTGCACAGGTGGCAACGTGACCCTGGGCAGCATCTTGATATACGTGGAAATCCAGCCGGCAGCCTGCCCTTAAGGACCAAGGTCCTACCTGGTACTGACAAAGGCTTCTGCCCCGGAAAACAAAACCCAGCACCCCTCGTTCCACATCTCAGTTTGCAGAGCTCCATGGGCACTCTCAAAGCTGCCCGAGTTGGCACAAGTGGCAGCTTGTCCCTGGGCGGCATTTTGATATTCGTGGAAATCCAGCCGGCAGCCTGCCCCTGAGGAACAAGGGCCCCCCTGGCACTGACAAAGGCTACTGCCCTGGAAAACAAAACCCAGCACCCCACGTTCCTGGTCTCAGTTTGCAGAGCACCATGGGCACTCTCAAAGCAGCCCGAGTTGTCACAGGTGGCAGCTTGTCCCTGGGCAGCATCTTGATATTCGTGGAAATCTTGCTGCCAGCCTGCCCCTTAGGAACAAGGGCCCACCTGGCACTGAGAGAGGCTTCTGCCCTGGAAAACGAAACCCACAACCCTACGTTCCTGGTCTCAGTTTGCAGAGCTCCGTGGGCACCCTCAAAGCAGCGCGAGTTGGCACAAGTGGCAGCTTGTCCCTGGGCAGCATCTTGATATTCGTGGAAATTCACCCGGCAGCCTGCCCTTAAGGACCAAGGGCCTACCTGCACTGGAAATGCTTCTGCCCGGAGAAACAAAACTCAGAACCCCAGGTTCATCGTCTCAGTTTGCAGAGTTCCATGGGCACTCCCAAAGCAGCCCGAGTTGTCACAGGTGGCAGCTTGACCCTGGGCAGCATCTTGATATTCGTGGAAATCCAGCCGGAAGCCTGCCCTTAAGGACCAAGGTCCTACCTGGTACCGACAAAGGCTTTTGCCCGGGAAAACAAAACCCAGCACCCCACGTTCCACATCTCAGTTTGCAGAGCTCCATGGGCACTCTCAAAGCAGCCCGGGTTGGCACAGTTGGCAGCTTGTCCCTGGGCGGCATTTTGATATTCGTGGAAATTCAGCCGGCAGCCTGTCTCTGAGGATCAAGGGCCCAACTGGCACTGACAAAGGCTACTGCCCTGGAAAACAAAACCCAGCACCCCATGTTTCTGCTCTCAGTTTGCAGAGCTTCATGGGCACTCTCAAAGCAGCCCGAGTTGGCACAGGTGGCAGCTTGTCCCTGGGCAGCATCTTGATATTCGTGGAAATCTTGCTGCCAGCCTGCCCCTAAGGAACAAGGGCCTACCTGGTACTGTGAGAGGCTTCTGCCCGGGAAAACAAAAACCACAACCCTACGTTCCAGGTCTCAGTTTGCAGAGCTCCGTGGGCACCGTCAAAGCAGCGCGAGTTGGCACAAGTGGCAGCTTGTCCCTGGGCAGCATCTTGATATTCGTGGAAATTCAGCCGGCATCCTGCCCCTGAGGAACAAGGGCCCTCCTGGTACTGACAAAGGCATCTGCCCGGGGAAACAAAACTCACCAAGGCAAGTTCCTGGTCTCATTTTGCAGAGCTCCATGGGCACTCTCAAAGCAGCCCGAGTTGGCACAGGTGGCAGCTTGTCCCTGGGCAGCATTTTGATATTCGTGGAAATCCAGCAGGCAGACTGCCTCTAAGGGCCGAGGGCCTACTTGGTACTGACAAAGGCTTCTGCCCGGGAAAACAAAACCCAGAACCCCACATACTTTCCCTCAGTTTGAAGAGCTCTGTGGGCACTCTCAAAGCAGCCCGAGTTGGCACAGGTGGCAGCTTGTCCCTGGGCGGCATCTTGATATTCGTGGAAATCCTGCAGGCAGCTAGCCCCCAAGGTCCAAGGGCCTACGTGGTACTGACAAAGGCTTCTGCCCGGGAAAACAAAACCCATAACCCCACATACTTTCTCTCAGTTTGCAGAGCTCCGTGGGCACTCTCAAAGCAGCCCGAGTTGTCACAGGTGGCAGCTTGTGCCTGGGCGGCGTCTTGATATTCATGGAAATCCAGCAGGCTGCCTGCCCTTAAGGACCAAGGGCCTACCTGGCACTGCAAATGCTTCTGCCCGGAGAAACAAAACTCAGCACCCCAGGTTCATGGTCTCAGTTTGAAGAGCTCCGTGGGCACTCTCAAAGCAGCCCGAGTTTGCACAAGTGGTAGCTTGTCCCTGGGCAGCATCTTGATATTTGTGGAAATTCAGCCGGCATCCTGCCCCTGAGGAACAAGGGCCCTCCTGGTACTGAGAAAGGCTTCTGCCCTGGAAAACAAAACCCAGCACCCCACGTTTCTGGTCTCAGTTTGCAGAGCACCATGGGCACTCTCAAAGCAGCCCGAGTTGGCACAGGTGGCAGCTCCTCCTTGGGCAGCATCTTGATATTCGTGGAAATCCAGCAGGCAGCCGGCCCCCAAGGGCCAAAGGAACGACCTGGTAATGACGAAGGCTTATGCCCTGGAAAACAAAACTCAGCACCCCACGGTCCTGGTCACAGTTTGCAGAGCTCCGTGGGCACTCTCAAAGCAACGCGAGTTGGCACAGATGGCAGCTTGTCCCTGGGCGGAAACTTGATTTTCTTGGAAATCCTGGTGCCAGCCTCCCCCAAAGGGCCGAGGGCCTACCTGGTACTGCAAATGTTTCTGCCCGGGAAAACAAAAGCCACAAACCCACGTTCCACATCTCAGTTTGAAAAATTTCGTGGGCACTCTCAAAGCAGCCCGAGTTGGCGCAGGTGGCAGAATATCCCTGGGCAGCGTCTTGATATTCGTTCAAATCTTGCTGCCAGGCTGTCCCTAAGGAACAAGGGCCTACTTGGTACTGACAAAGGCTTCTGCCCGGGAAAACAAAACCCAGCACCCCACATTTCTGGTCTCAGTTTGCAGAGCACCATTGGCACTCTCAAAGCAGCGCGAGTTGGCACAGGTGGCAGCTTGTCCCTGGGCAGCGTCTTGATATTCGTGGAAATCCAGCAGGCTGCCTGCCCTTAAGGACCGAGGGAATATCTGGCACTGAAAATGCTTCTGCCCGGAGATACATAACTAAGCACCCCAGGTTCATGGTCTCAGTTTGCAGAGCTCCATGGGCAATCTCAAAGCAGCCCGAGTTGGCACAGGTGGCAGCTTGTCCCTGGGCAGCATCTTGATATTCGTGGAAATCTTGCTGCCAGCCTGCCCCTAGGGAACAACGGCCTACCTGGTACTGACAAAGGCTTCTGCCTGGGGAAACAAAACCCACAACCCTACGTTCCTGGTCTCAGTTTGCAGAGCTCCGTGGGCACCCTCAAAGCAGCGCAAGTTGGCACAAGTGGCAGCTTGTCCCTGGGCAGCATCTTGATATTCGTGGAAATTCACCCGGCAGCCTGCCCCTGAGGAACAAGGGCCTACTTGGTACTGACAAAGGCTTCTGCCCGGGGAAACAAAACTCACCAAGGCAAGTTCCTGGTCTCACTTTGCAGAGCTCCATGGCCACTCTCAAAGCAGCCCGAGTTGTCACAGGTGGCAGCTTGTCCCTGGGTGGCATCTTGATATGCGTGGAAATCCAGGAGGGAGACTGCCTCTAAGGGCTGCGGGCCTACTTGGTACTGACAAAGGCTTCTGCCCTGGAAAACAAAACCCATAACCCCACATACTTTCTGTCAGTTTGAAGAGCTCCGTTGGCACTCTCAAAGCAGCCCGAGTTGGCACAGGTGGCAGCTAGTCCCTGGGCGGCATCTTGATATTCGTGGAAATCCTGCAGGCAGCTGGCCCCCAAGGGCCAACGGCCTACCTGGTACTGACAAAGGCTTCTGCCCTGGCAAACAAAACCCAGCACCCCACGTTTCTGGTCTCAGTTTGCAGAGCACCATGGGCACTCTCAAAGCAGCGCGAGTTGGCACAGGTGGCAGCTTGTCCCTAAGCAGCATCTGGATATTCGTGGAAATTCACCCGGCAGCCTGCCCCTGAGGAACAAGGGCCCACCTGGTACTGACAAAGGCTACTGCCCTGGAAAACAAAACCCAGCACCCCACGTTCCTGGTCTCAGTTTGCAGAGCTCCGTCGGCACCCCCAAAGCAGCGCGAGTTTGCACAAGTGGTAGCTTGTCCCTGGGCAGCATCTTGATATTTGTGGAAATTCAGCCGGCATCCTGCCCCTGAGGAACAAGGGCCCTCCTGGTACTGACAAAGGCTTCTGCCCTGGAAAACAAAACGCACAAACCCACGTTCCACATCTCAGTTTGCAGAGCACCATGGGCACTCTCAAAGCAGCCCGAGTTGGCACAGGTGGCAGCTCCTCCGTGGGCAGCATCTTGATATTCGTGGAAATCCAGCAGGCAGCCGGCCCCCAAGGGCCAAGGGACGACCTGGTAATGACGAAGGCTTCTGCCCTGGAAAACAAAACCCAGCACCCCACGGTCCTGGTCACAGTTTGCAGAGCTCCGTGGGCACTCTCAAAGCAACGCGAGTTGGCACAGGTGGCAGCTTGTCCCTGGGCGGAAACTTGATTTTCGTGGAAATCCTGGTGCCAGCCTCCCCCATAGGGCTGAGGGCCTACCTGGTACTGCAAATGTTTCTGCCCGGGAAAACAAAAGCCACAAACCCACGTTCCACATCTCAGTTTGAAGAATTTCGTGGGCACCCTCAAAGCAGCCTGAGTTGGCACAAGTGGCAGCTTGTCCCTGGGCAGCATCTTGATATTCGTGGAAATCTTGCTGCCAGGCTGTCCCTAAGGAACAAGGGCCTACTTGGTACTGACAAAGGCTTCTGCCCGGGAAAACAAAACCCAGCACCCCACATTTCTGGTCTCAGTTTGCAGAGCACCATGGGCACTCTCAAAGCAGCGCGAGTTGGCACAGGTGGCAGCTTGTCCCTGGGCGGCATCTTGATATTCGTGGAAATCCTGCAGGCAGCTGGCCCCAAAGGGCCAACGGCCTACTTGGTACTGACAAAGGCTTCTGCCCAGAGATACATAACTAAGCACCCCATGTTCATGGTCTCAGTTTGCAGAGCTCCATGGGAACTCTCAAAGCAGCCCGAGTTGTCACAGGTGGCAGCTTGTCCCTGGGCAGCATCTTGATATTCGTGGAAATCTTACTGCCAGATTGCCCCTAGGGAACAAGGGCATTCCTGGTACTGACAAAGGCTTCTGCCCAGGGAAACAAAACCCACAACCCTACGTTCCTGGTCTCAGTTTGCAGAGCTCCGTGGGCACTCTCAAAGCAGCCCGAGTTGGCAAAGGTGGCAGCTTGTCCCTGGGCAGCATCTTGATATTCGTGGAAATTCACCCGGCAGCCTGCCCCTGAGGAACAAGGGCCCTCCTGGTACTGACAAAGGGTTCTGCCCAGGGAAACAAAACCCACCACCCCACGTTCCGCATCTCAGTTTGCAGAGCTCCGTGGGTACTCTCAAAGCAGCCCAAGTTGGCACAGGTGGCAGCTTGTCCCTGGGCAGCATCTTGATATTCGTGGAAATCCTGCAGGCAGCCGGCCCCCAAGGGCCAAGGGCCGACCTGGTACTGACAAAGGCTTCTGCCCTGGAAAACAAGACACAGCACCCCACGTTCCTGGTCTCAGTTTGCAGAGCACCATGGGCACTCTCAAAGCAGCGCGAGTTGGCACAGGTGGCAGCTTGTCTCTGGGCGGCGTCTTGATATTCATGGAAATCCAGCAGGCTTCCGGCCCTTAAGGACCAAGGGCCTACATGGCACTGCAAATGCTTCTGCCCGGGGAAACAAAACTCAGCACCCCAGGTTCATGGTCTCAGTTTGCCGAGCTCCGTGGGCACTCTCAAAGCAGCCCGAGTTGGCACAGTTGGCAGCTCCTCCGTTGGTAGCATCTTGATATTCGTGGAAATTCAGCAGGCAGCCGGTCCCCAAGTGTCAAGGGACGACCTGGTAATGACAAATGCTTATGCCCTGGAAAACAAAACTCAGCAACCCACGGTCCTGGTCACAGTTTGCAGAGCTCCGTGGGCACTCTCAAAGCAGCCCGAGTTGGCACAGGTGGCAGCTTGTCCCTGGGCGGAAACTTGATTTTCGTGGAAATCCTGGTGCCAGCCTCCCCCAAAGGGCCGAGGGCCTACCTGGTCCTGCAAATGTTTCGGCCCGGGAAAACAAAACCCACAACCCTACGTTCCTGGTCGCAGTTTGAAGAACTCCGTGGGCACTCTCAAAGCAGCCCGAGTTGGCACAGGTGGTAGAATATCCCTGGGCAGCATCTTGATATTCGGGGAAATCTTGCTGCCAGGCTGTCCCTAAGGAACAAGGGCCTACTTGGTACTGACAAAAGCTTCTGCCCGGGGAAACAAAACCCAGCACCCCACATTTCTGGTCTCGGTTTGCAGAGCACCATGGGCACTCTCAAAGCAGCGCGAGTTGGCACAGGTGGCAGCTTGTCCCTGGGCAGCATCTTGATATTCGTGGAAATCCAGCAGGCTGCCTGCCCTTAAGGACCGCGGGCCTATCTGGCACTGCAAATGCTTCTGCCCGGAGATACAAAACTAAGCACCCCAGGTTCATGGTCTCAGTTTGCAGAGCTCCATGGGCACTCTCAAAGCAGCGCGAGTTGGCACAGGTGGCAGCTTGTCCCTGGGCAGCATCTTGATATTTGTGGAAATCTTGCTGCCAGCCTGCCCCTAGGGAACAAGGGCCTACCTGTTACTGACAAAGGCTTCTGCCCGGGAAAACAAAACCCACAACCCTACGTTCCTGGTCTCAGTTTGCAGAGCTCCGTTGGCGCCCTCAAAGCAGCGGAATTTGGCACAAGTGGCAGCTTGTCCCTGGGCAGCATCTTGATATTCGTGGAAATTCAGCCGGCAGCCTGCCCCTGAGGAACAAGGGCCTACCTGGTAATGACAAAGGGTTCTGCCCGGGGAAACAAAACCCACCGCCCCACGTTCCACATCTCAGTTTGCAGAGCTCCGTGGGCACTCTCAAAGCAGCCCGAGTTGGCACAGGTGGCAGCTTGTCCCTGGGTGGCATCTTGATATGCGTTGAAATCCAGCAGGCAGACTGCCTCTAAGGGCTGAGGGCCTACTTCGTACTGACAAATACTTCTGCCCGGGAAAACAAAACCCATAACCCCACATACTTTCTCTCAGTTTGATGAGCTCCGTGGGCACTCTCAGAGCAGCGCGAGTTGGCACAAGTGGCAGCTTGTCCCTGGGCGGCATCTTGATATTCGTGGACATCCTGCAGGCAGCCGGCCCCCTAGGTCCAAGGGCCCTCCTGGTACTGACAAAGGCTTCTGCCCTGGAAAACAAAACCCAGCACCCCACGTTCCACATCTCAGTTTGCAGAGCTCCATGGGCACTCTCAAAGCAGCCCGAGTTGGCACAGGTGGCAGCTTGTCCCTGGGCAGCATCTTGATATTCGTGGAAATCTAGCAGGCAGCCGGCCCTGAAGTTCCGAGAGCTTACCTGGTACTGCAAATGCTTCTGCCCGGGGAAACAAAACTCACCAACGCACGTTCCTGTTCTCACTTTGCAGAGCTCCATGGGCACTCTCAAAGCAGCCCGAGTTGGCACAGGTGGCAGCTTGTCCCTGGGCAGCATCTTGATATTTGTGGAAATCCAGCAGGCAGCCGGCCCCCAAGGGCCAAGGGACGACCTGGTAATGACAAAGGCTTCTGCCCTGGAAAACAAAACTCAGCACCCCTCGGTCCTGATCACAGTTTGCAGAGCTCCGTGGGCACTCTCAAAGCAGCCCGAGTTGGCACAGGTGGCAACGTGACCCTGGGCAGCATCTTGATATACGTGGAAATCCAGCCGGCAGCCTGCCCTTAAGGACCAAGGTCCTACCTGGTACTGACAAAGGCTTCTGCCCCGGAAAACAAAACCCAGCACCCCTCGTTCCACATCTCAGTTTGCAGAGCTCCATGGGCACTCTCAAAGCTGCCCGAGTTGGCACAAGTGGCAGCTTGTCCCTGGGCGGCATTTTGATATTCGTGGAAATCCAGCCGGCAGCCTGCCCCTGAGGAACAAGGGCCCCCCTGGCACTGACAAAGGCTACTGCCCTGGAAAACAAAACCCAGCACCCCACGTTCCTGGTCTCAGTTTGCAGAGCACCATGGGCACTCTCAAAGCAGCCCGAGTTGTCACAGGTGGCAGCTTGTCCCTGGGCAGCATCTTGATATTCGTGGAAATCTTGCTGCCAGCCTGCCCCTTAGGAACAAGGGCCCACCTGGCACTGAGAGAGGCTTCTGCCCTGGAAAACGAAACCCACAACCCTACGTTCCTGGTCTCAGTTTGCAGAGCTCCGTGGGCACCCTCAAAGCAGCGCGAGTTGGCACAAGTGGCAGCTTGTCCCTGGGCAGCATCTTGATATTCGTGGAAATTCACCCGGCAGCCTGCCCTTAAGGACCAAGGGCCTACCTGCACTGGAAATGCTTCTGCCCGGAGAAACAAAACTCAGAACCCCAGGTTCATCGTCTCAGTTTGCAGAGTTCCATGGGCACTCCCAAAGCAGCCCGAGTTGTCACAGGTGGCAGCTTGACCCTGGGCAGCATCTTGATATTCGTGGAAATCCAGCCGGAAGCCTGCCCTTAAGGACCAAGGTCCTACCTGGTACCGACAAAGGCTTTTGCCCGGGAAAACAAAACCCAGCACCCCACGTTCCACATCTCAGTTTGCAGAGCTCCATGGGCACTCTCAAAGCAGCCCGGGTTGGCACAGTTGGCAGCTTGTCCCTGGGCGGCATTTTGATATTCGTGGAAATTCAGCCGGCAGCCTGTCTCTGAGGATCAAGGGCCCAACTGGCACTGACAAAGGCTACTGCCCTGGAAAACAAAACCCAGCACCCCATGTTTCTGCTCTCAGTTTGCAGAGCTTCATGGGCACTCTCAAAGCAGCCCGAGTTGGCACAGGTGGCAGCTTGTCCCTGGGCAGCATCTTGATATTCGTGGAAATCTTGCTGCCAGCCTGCCCCTAAGGAACAAGGGCCTACCTGGTACTGTGAGAGGCTTCTGCCCGGGAAAACAAAAACCACAACCCTACGTTCCAGGTCTCAGTTTGCAGAGCTCCGTGGGCACCGTCAAAGCAGCGCGAGTTGGCACAAGTGGCAGCTTGTCCCTGGGCAGCATCTTGATATTCGTGGAAATTCAGCCGGCATCCTGCCCCTGAGGAACAAGGGCCCTCCTGGTACTGACAAAGGCATCTGCCCGGGGAAACAAAACTCACCAAGGCAAGTTCCTGGTCTCATTTTGCAGAGCTCCATGGGCACTCTCAAAGCAGCCCGAGTTGGCACAGGTGGCAGCTTGTCCCTGGGCAGCATTTTGATATTCGTGGAAATCCAGCAGGCAGACTGCCTCTAAGGGCCGAGGGCCTACTTGGTACTGACAAAGGCTTCTGCCCGGGAAAACAAAACCCAGAACCCCACATACTTTCCCTCAGTTTGAAGAGCTCTGTGGGCACTCTCAAAGCAGCCCGAGTTGGCACAGGTGGCAGCTTGTCCCTGGGCGGCATCTTGATATTCGTGGAAATCCTGCAGGCAGCTAGCCCCCAAGGTCCAAGGGCCTACGTGGTACTGACAAAGGCTTCTGCCCGGGAAAACAAAACCCATAACCCCACATACTTTCTCTCAGTTTGCAGAGCTCCGTGGGCACTCTCAAAGCAGCCCGAGTTGTCACAGGTGGCAGCTTGTGCCTGGGCGGCGTCTTGATATTCATGGAAATCCAGCAGGCTGCCTGCCCTTAAGGACCAAGGGCCTACCTGGCACTGCAAATGCTTCTGCCCGGAGAAACAAAACTCAGCACCCCAGGTTCATGGTCTCAGTTTGAAGAGCTCCGTGGGCACTCTCAAAGCAGCCCGAGTTTGCACAAGTGGTAGCTTGTCCCTGGGCAGCATCTTGATATTTGTGGAAATTCAGCCGGCATCCTGCCCCTGAGGAACAAGGGCCCTCCTGGTACTGAGAAAGGCTTCTGCCCTGGAAAACAAAACCCAGCACCCCACGTTTCTGGTCTCAGTTTGCAGAGCACCATGGGCACTCTCAAAGCAGCCCGAGTTGGCACAGGTGGCAGCTCCTCCTTGGGCAGCATCTTGATATTCGTGGAAATCCAGCAGGCAGCCGGCCCCCAAGGGCCAAAGGAACGACCTGGTAATGACGAAGGCTTATGCCCTGGAAAACAAAACTCAGCACCCCACGGTCCTGGTCACAGTTTGCAGAGCTCCGTGGGCACTCTCAAAGCAACGCGAGTTGGCACAGATGGCAGCTTGTCCCTGGGCGGAAACTTGATTTTCTTGGAAATCCTGGTGCCAGCCTCCCCCAAAGGGCCGAGGGCCTACCTGGTACTGCAAATGTTTCTGCCCGGGAAAACAAAAGCCACAAACCCACGTTCCACATCTCAGTTTGAAAAATTTCGTGGGCACTCTCAAAGCAGCCCGAGTTGGCGCAGGTGGCAGAATATCCCTGGGCAGCGTCTTGATATTCGTTCAAATCTTGCTGCCAGGCTGTCCCTAAGGAACAAGGGCCTACTTGGTACTGACAAAGGCTTCTGCCCGGGAAAACAAAACCCAGCACCCCACATTTCTGGTCTCAGTTTGCAGAGCACCATTGGCACTCTCAAAGCAGCGCGAGTTGGCACAGGTGGCAGCTTGTCCCTGGGCAGCGTCTTGATATTCGTGGAAATCCAGCAGGCTGCCTGCCCTTAAGGACCGAGGGAATATCTGGCACTGAAAATGCTTCTGCCCGGAGATACATAACTAAGCACCCCAGGTTCATGGTCTCAGTTTGCAGAGCTCCATGGGCAATCTCAAAGCAGCCCGAGTTGGCACAGGTGGCAGCTTGTCCCTGGGCAGCATCTTGATATTCGTGGAAATCTTGCTGCCAGCCTGCCCCTAGGGAACAACGGCCTACCTGGTACTGACAAAGGCTTCTGCCTGGGGAAACAAAACCCACAACCCTACGTTCCTGGTCTCAGTTTGCAGAGCTCCGTGGGCACCCTCAAAGCAGCGCAAGTTGGCACAAGTGGCAGCTTGTCCCTGGGCAGCATCTTGATATTCGTGGAAATTCACCCGGCAGCCTGCCCCTGAGGAACAAGGGCCTACTTGGTACTGACAAAGGCTTCTGCCCGGGGAAACAAAACTCACCAAGGCAAGTTCCTGGTCTCACTTTGCAGAGCTCCATGGCCACTCTCAAAGCAGCCCGAGTTGTCACAGGTGGCAGCTTGTCCCTGGGTGGCATCTTGATATGCGTGGAAATCCAGGAGGGAGACTGCCTCTAAGGGCTGCGGGCCTACTTGGTACTGACAAAGGCTTCTGCCCTGGAAAACAAAACCCATAACCCCACATACTTTCTGTCAGTTTGAAGAGCTCCGTTGGCACTCTCAAAGCAGCCCGAGTTGGCACAGGTGGCAGCTAGTCCCTGGGCGGCATCTTGATATTCGTGGAAATCCTGCAGGCAGCTGGCCCCCAAGGGCCAACGGCCTACCTGGTACTGACAAAGGCTTCTGCCCTGGCAAACAAAACCCAGCACCCCACGTTTCTGGTCTCAGTTTGCAGAGCACCATGGGCACTCTCAAAGCAGCGCGAGTTGGCACAGGTGGCAGCTTGTCCCTAAGCAGCATCTGGATATTCGTGGAAATTCAGCAGGCTGCCTGCCCTTAAGGACCAAGGGCCTACCTGCATTGCAAATGCTTCTGCCCGGAGAAACAAAACTCAGCACCCCAGGTTCATGGTCTCAGTTTGCAGAGCTCCATGGGCACTCTCAAAGCAGCCCGAGTTGGCACAGGTGGCAACGTGACCCTGGGCAGCGTCTTGATATACGTGGAAATCCAGCCGGCAGCCTGCCCTTAAGGACCAAGGTCCTACCTGGTACTGACAAAGGCTTCTGCCCCGGAAAACAAAACCCAGCACCCCTCGTTCCACATCTCAGTTTGCAGAGCTCCATGGGCACTCTCAAAGCTGCCCGAGTTGGCACAGGTGGCAGCTTGTCCCTGGGCGGCATTTTGATATTCGTGGAAATCCAGCCGGCAGCCTGCCCCTGAGGAACAAGGGCCCACCTGGTACTGACAAAGGCTACTGCCCTGGAAAACAAAACCCAGCACCCCACGTTCCTGGTCTCAGTTTGCAGAGCTCCGTCGGCACCCCCAAAGCAGCGCGAGTTTGCACAAGTGGTAGCTTGTCCCTGGGCAGCATCTTGATATTTGTGGAAATTCAGCCGGCATCCTGCCCCTGAGGAACAAGGGCCCTCCTGGTACTGACAAAGGCTTCTGCCCTGGAAAACAAAACGCACAAACCCACGTTCCACATCTCAGTTTGCAGAGCACCATGGGCACTCTCAAAGCAGCCCGAGTTGGCACAGGTGGCAGCTCCTCCGTGGGCAGCATCTTGATATTCGTGGAAATCCAGCAGGCAGCCGGCCCCCAAGGGCCAAGGGACGACCTGGTAATGACGAAGGCTTCTGCCCTGGAAAACAAAACCCAGCACCCCACGGTCCTGGTCACAGTTTGCAGAGCTCCGTGGGCACTCTCAAAGCAACGCGAGTTGGCACAGGTGGCAGCTTGTCCCTGGGCGGAAACTTGATTTTCGTGGAAATCCTGGTGCCAGCCTCCCCCATAGGGCTGAGGGCCTACCTGGTACTGCAAATGTTTCTGCCCGGGAAAACAAAAGCCACAAACCCACGTTCCACATCTCAGTTTGAAGAATTTCGTGGGCACCCTCAAAGCAGCCTGAGTTGGCACAAGTGGCAGCTTGTCCCTGGGCAGCATCTTGATATTCGTGGAAATCTTGCTGCCAGGCTGTCCCTAAGGAACAAGGGCCTACTTGGTACTGACAAAGGCTTCTGCCCGGGAAAACAAAACCCAGCACCCCACATTTCTGGTCTCAGTTTGCAGAGCACCATTGGCACTCTCAAAGCAGCGCGAGTTGGCACAGGTGGCAGCTTGTCCCTGGGCGGCATCTTGATATTCGTGGAAATCCTGCAGGCAGCTGGCCCCAAAGGGCCAACGGCCTACTTGGTACTGACAAAGGCTTCTGCCCAGAGATACATAACTAAGCACCCCATGTTCATGGTCTCAGTTTGCAGAGCTCCATGGGAACTCTCAAAGCAGCCCGAGTTGTCACAGGTGGCAGCTTGTCCCTGGGCAGCATCTTGATATTCGTGGAAATCTTACTGCCAGATTGCCCCTAGGGAACAAGGGCATTCCTGGTACTGACAAAGGCTTCTGCCCAGGGAAACAAAACCCACAACCCTACGTTCCTGGTCTCAGTTTGCAGAGCTCCGTGGGCACTCTCAAAGCAGCCCGAGTTGGCAAAGGTGGCAGCTTGTCCCTGGGCAGCATCTTGATATTCGTGGAAATTCACCCGGCAGCCTGCCCCTGAGGAACAAGGGCCCTCCTGGTACTGACAAAGGGTTCTGCCCAGGGAAACAAAACCCACCACCCCACGTTCCGCATCTCAGTTTGCAGAGCTCCGTGGGTACTCTCAAAGCAGCCCAAGTTGGCACAGGTGGCAGCTTGTCCCTGGGCAGCATCTTGATATTCGTGGAAATCCTGCAGGCAGCCGGCCCCCAAGGGCCAAGGGCCGACCTGGTACTGACAAAGGCTTCTGCCCTGGAAAACAAGACACAGCACCCCACGTTCCTGGTCTCAGTTTGCAGAGCACCATGGGCACTCTCAAAGCAGCGCGAGTTGGCACAGGTGGCAGCTTGTCTCTGGGCGGCGTCTTGATATTCATGGAAATCCAGCAGGCTTCCGGCCCTTAAGGACCAAGGGCCTACATGGCACTGCAAATGCTTCTGCCCGGGGAAACAAAACTCAGCACCCCAGGTTCATGGTCTCAGTTTGCCGAGCTCCGTGGGCACTCTCAAAGCAGCCCGAGTTGGCACAGTTGGCAGCTCCTCCGTTGGTAGCATCTTGATATTCGTGGAAATTCAGCAGGCAGCCGGTCCCCAAGTGTCAAGGGACGACCTGGTAATGACAAATGCTTATGCCCTGGAAAACAAAACTCAGCAACCCACGGTCCTGGTCACAGTTTGCAGAGCTCCGTGGGCACTCTCAAAGCAGCCCGAGTTGGCACAGGTGGCAGCTTGTCCCTGGGCGGAAACTTGATTTTCGTGGAAATCCTGGTGCCAGCCTCCCCCAAAGGGCCGAGGGCCTACCTGGTCCTGCAAATGTTTCGGCCCGGGAAAACAAAACCCACAACCCTACGTTCCTGGTCGCAGTTT
>NW_024037264.1:22498-56767 GCF_015832195.1 Motacilla alba alba | reverse complement strand
GACTAAGGGCCTACCTGCATTGCAAATGCTTCTGCCCGGAGAAACAAAACTCAGCACCCCAGGTTCATGGTCTCAGTTTGCAGAGCTCCATGGGCGCTCTCAAAGCAGCCCGAGTTTGCACAGGTGGCAACGTGACCCTGGGCAGCATCTTGATATACGTGGAAATCCAGCCGGCAGCCTGCCCTTAAGGACCAAGGTCCTACCTGGTACTGACAAAGGCTTCTGCCCCGGAAAACAAAACCCAGCACCCCTCGTTCCACATCTCAGTTTGCAGAGCTCCATTGGCACTCTCAAAGCTGCCCGAGTTGGCACAGGTGGCAGCTTGTCCCTGGGCGGCATTTTGATATTCGTGGAAATCCAGCCGGCAGCCTGCCCCTGAGGAACAAGGGCCCAACTGGCACTGACAAAGGCTACTGCCCTGGAAAACAAAACCCAGCACCCCATGTTTCTGCTCTCAGTTTGCAGAGCTTCATGGGCACTCTCAAAGCAGCGCGAGTTGGCACAGGTGGCAGCTTGTCCCTGGGCAGCATCTTGATATTCGTGGAAATCTTGCTGCCAGCCTGCCCCTTAGGAACAAGGGCCTACCTGGTACTGAGAGAGGCTTCTGCCCAGGAAAACAAAACCCACAACCCTACGTTCCAGGTCTCAGTTTGCAGAGCTCCGTGGGCACCCTCAAAGCAGCGCGAGATGGCACAAGTGGCAGCTTGTCCCTGGGCGGCATCTTGATATTCGTGGAAATTCAGCCGGCATCCTGCCCCTGAGGAACAAGGGCCCTCCTGGTACTGACAAAGGCATCTGCCTGGGGAAACAAAACTCACCAAGGCAAGTTCCTGGTCTCATTTTGCAGAGCTCCATGGGCACTCTCCAAGCAGCCCGAGTTGTCACAGGTGGCAGCTTGTCCCTGGGTGGCATTTTGATATGCGTGGAAATCCAGCAGGCAGACTGCCTCTAAGGGCTGAGGGCCTACTTGGTACTGACAAAGGCTTCTGCCCGGGAAAACAAAACCCAGAACCCCACATACTTTCCCTCAGTTTGAAGAGCTCTGTGGGCACTCTCAAAGCAGCCCAAGTTGGCACAGGTGGCAGCTTGTCCCTGGGCGGCATCTTGATATTCGTGGAAATCCTGCAGGCAGCTGGCCCCCAAGGTCCAAGGGCCTACGTGGTACTGACAAAGGCTTCTGCCCGGGAAAACAAAACCCTTAACCCCACATACTTTCTCTCAGTTTGCAGAGCTCCGTGGGCACTCTCAAAGCAGCCCGAGTTGTCACAGGTGGCAGCTTGTCCCTGGGCGGCATCTTGATATTCGTGGAAATCCAGCAGGCTGCCTGCCCTTAAGGACCAAGGGCCTACCTGGCACTGCAAATGCTTCTGCCCGGAGAAACAAAACTCAGCACCCCAGGTTCATGGTCTCAGTTTGAAGAGCTCCGTGGGCACTCTCAAAGCAGCGCTGATTTGCCACAGGTGGCAGCTTGTCCCTGGGCAGCATCTTGATATTCGTGGAAATCTTGCTGTCAGCCTGCCCCTAAGGAACAAGGGCCTACCTGGTACTGAGAGAGGCTTCTGCCCGGGAAAACAAAACCCACAAACCCACGTTCCTGGTCTCAGTTTGAAGAACTCCGTGGGCACTCTCAAAGCAGCCCGAGTTGGCACAGGTGGCAGAATATCCCTGGGCAGCATCTTGATATTCGGGGAAATCTTGCTGCCAGGCTGTCCCTAAGGAACAAGGGCCTACTTGGTACTGACAAAGGCTTCTGCCCTGGAACAAAACCCAGCACCCCACATTTCTGGTCTCAGTTTGCAGAGCACCATGGGCACTCTCAAAGCAGCGCGAGTTGGCACAGGTGGCAGCTTGTCCCTGGGCAGCATCTTGATATTCGTGGAAATCCAGCAGGCTGCCTGCCCTTAAGGACCGCAGGGCCTATCTGGCACTGCAAATGCTTCTGCCCGGAGATACAAAACTCAGCACCCCAGGTTCATGGTCTCAGTTTGCAGAGCTCCATGGGCACTCTCAAAGCAGCCCGAGTTGGCACAGGTAGCAGCTTGTCCCTGGGCAGCATCTTGATATTCGTGGAAATCTTGCTGCCAGCCTGCCCCTAAGGAACAAGGGCCTACCTGGTACTGAGAGAGGCTTCTGCCCGGGAAAACAAAACCCACAACCCTACGTTCCTGGTCTCAGTTTGCAGAGCTCCGTGGGTACTCTCAAAGCAGCCCGAGTTGGCACAGGTGGCAGCTTGTCCCTGGGCGGCATCTTGATATTCGTGGAAATCCTGCAGGCAGCCGGCCCCCAAGGGCCAAGGGCCGACCTGGTACTGACAAAGGCTTCTGCCCTGGAAAACAAAACCCAGCACCCCACGTTTCTGGTCTCAGTTTGCAGAGCTCCATGGGCACTCTCAAAGAAGCGCGAGTTGGCACAGGTGGCAGCTTGTCCCTGGGCAGCATCTTGATATTCGTGGACATCCAGCCGGCAGCCTGCCCCTGAGGAACAAGGGCCCAACTGGTACTGACAAAGGCTTCTGCCCGGGAAAACAAGACCCAGCACCCCATGTTTCTAGTCTCAGTTTGCAGAGCTCCATGGGCACTCTCAAAGCAGCCCGAGTTGGCACAGGTGCCAGCTTGTCCCTGGGCAGCATCTTGATATTCGTGGAAATCTAGCTCGGCAGTCTGCCCTTAAGGACGAAGGGCCCACCTGGTACTGACAAAGGCTTCTGCCTGGGAAAACAAAACCCAGCACCCCACGTTTCTGGTCTCAGTTTGCAGAGCTCCATGGGCACTCTCAAAGCAGCCCGAGTTGGCACAAGTGGCAGCTTGTCCCTGGGCAGCATCTTGATATTCGTGGAAATTCACCCCGGCAGCCTGCCCCTGAGGAACAAGGGCCTACTTGGTACTGACAAAGTCTTCTGCCCGGGGAAACAAAACTCACCAAGGCAAGTTCCTGGTCTCACTTTGCAGAGCTCCATGGGCACTCTCAAAGCAGCCCGAGTTGTCACAGGTGGCAGCTTGTCCCTGGGTGGCATCTTGATATGCGTGGAAATCCAGGAGGGAGGCTGCCTCTAAGGGCTGCGGGCCGACTTGGTACTGACAAAGGCTTCTGCCCTGGAAAACAAAACCCATAACCCCACATACTTTCTGTCAGTTTGAAGAGCTCCGTGGGCACTCTCAAAGCAGCCCGAGTTGGCCCAGGTGGCAGCTAGTCCCTGGGCGGCATCTTGATATTCGTGGAAATCCTGCAGGCAGCTGGCCCCCAAGGGCCAAGGGCCTACCTGGTACTGACAAAGGCTTCTGCCCTGGCAAACAAAACCCAGCACCCCACGTTTCTGGTCTCAGTTTGCAGAGCACCATGGGCACTCTCAAAGCAGCGCGAGTTGGCACAGGTGGCAGCTTGTCCCTAAGCAGCATCTGGATATTTGTGGAAATTCAGCAGGCTGCCTGCCCTTAAGGACTAAGGGCCTACCTGCATTGCAAATGCTTCTGCCCGGAGAAACAAAACTCAGCACCCCAGGTTCATGGTCTCAGTTTGCAGAGCTCCATGGGCGCTCTCAAAGCAGCCCGAGTTTGCACAGGTGGCAACGTGACCCTGGGCAGCATCTTGATATACGTGGAAATCCAGCCGGCAGCCTGCCCTTAAGGACCAAGGTCCTACCTGGTACTGACAAAGGCTTCTGCCCCGGAAAACAAAACCCAGCACCCCTCGTTCCACATCTCAGTTTGCAGAGCTCCATTGGCACTCTCAAAGCTGCCCGAGTTGGCACAGGTGGCAGCTTGTCCCTGGGCGGCATTTTGATATTCGTGGAAATCCAGCCGGCAGCCTGCCCCTGAGGAACAAGGGCCCAACTGGCACTGACAAAGGCTACTGCCCTGGAAAACAAAACCCAGCACCCCATGTTTCTGCTCTCAGTTTGCAGAGCTTCATGGGCACTCTCAAAGCAGCGCGAGTTGGCACAGGTGGCAGCTTGTCCCTGGGCAGCATCTTGATATTCGTGGAAATCTTGCTGCCAGCCTGCCCCTTAGGAACAAGGGCCTACCTGGTACTGAGAGAGGCTTCTGCCCAGGAAAACAAAACCCACAACCCTACGTTCCAGGTCTCAGTTTGCAGAGCTCCGTGGGCACCCTCAAAGCAGCGCGAGATGGCACAAGTGGCAGCTTGTCCCTGGGCGGCATCTTGATATTCGTGGAAATTCAGCCGGCAGCCTGCCCCTGAGGAACAAGGGCCCTCCTGGTACTGACAAAGGCATCTGCCCGGGGAAACAAAACTCACCAAGGCAAGTTCCTGGTCTCATTTTGCAGAGCTCCATGGGCACTCTCCAAGCAGCCCGAGTTGTCACAGGTGGCAGCTTGTCCCTGGGTGGCATTTTGATATGCGTGGAAATCCAGCAGGCAGACTGCCTCTAAGGGCTGAGGGCCTACTTGGTACTGACAAAGGCTTCTGCCCGGGAAAACAAAACCCAGAACCCCACATACTTTCCCTCAGTTTGAAGAGCTCTGTGGGCACTCTCAAAGCAGCCCAAGTTGGCACAGGTGGCAGCTTGTCCCTGGGCGGCATCTTGATATTCGTGGAAATCCTGCAGGCAGCTGCCCCCAAGGACCAAGGGCCTACCTGGTACTGACAAAGGCTTCTGCCCGGGAAAACAAAACCCACAACCCCACGTACTTGGTCTCAGTTTGCAGAGCTCCGTGGGCACTCTCAAAGCAGCCCGAGTTGGCACAGGTGGCAGCTTGTCCCTGGGCGGCATCTTGATATTCGTGGAAATCCAGCAGGCAGCCTGCCCTTAAGGACCAAGGGCCTACCTGGCACTGACAAAGGCTTCTGCCCTGGAAAACAAAACTCAGCACCCCAGGTTCTGGTCTCAGTTTGCAGAGCTCCGTGGGCACTCTCAAAGCAGCGTGAGTTGGCACAGGTGGCAGCTTGTCCCTGGGCGGCATCTTGATATTCGTGGAAATCTTGCTGCCAGCCTGCCCCTAAGGAACAAGGGCCTACCTGGTACTGAGAGAGGCTTCTGCCCGGGAAAACAAAACCCACAACCCTACGTTCCTGGTCTCAGTTTGCCGAGCTCCGTGGGCACCCTCAAAGCAGCGCGAGTTGGCACAAGTGGTAGCTTGTCCCTGGGCAGCATCTTGATATTCGTGGAAATTCAGCCGGCAGCCTGCCCCTGAGGAACAAGGGCCCTCCTGGTACTGACAAAGGCTTCTGCCCGGGGAAACAAAACACAGCACCCCACATTTCTGGTCTCAGTTTGCAGAGCACCATGGGCACTCTCAAAGCAGCGCGAGTTGGCACAGGTGGCAGCTTGTCCCTGGGCGGCGTCTTGATATTCATGGAAATCCAGCAGGCTGCCTGCCCTTAAGGACTGCAGGCCTACCTGGCACTGCAAATGCTTCTGCCCGGAGAAACAAAACTCAGCACCCCAGGTTCATGGTCCCAGTTTGCAGAGCTCCATGGGCACTCTCAAAGCAGCGCTGATTTGCCACAGGTGGCAGCTTGTCCCTGGGTGGCATCTTGATATTTGTGGAAATCTTGCTGCCAGCCTGCCCCTAGGGAACAAGGGCCTACCTGGTACTGAGAGAGGCTTCTGCCCGGGAAAACAAAACCCACAACCCTACGTTCCTGGTCTCAGTTTGCCGAGCTCCGTGGGCACTCTCAAAGCAGCCCGAGTTGGCACAGTTGGCAGCTCCTCCGTGGGCAGCATCTTGATATTCGTGGAAATTCAGCAGGCAGCCGGCCCCTGAGGACCAAGGGACGACCTGGTAATGACAAAGGCTTCTGCCCTGGAAAACAAAACTCAGCAACCCACGGTCCTGGTCACAGTTTGCAGAGCTCCGTGGGCACTCTCAAAGCAGCCCGAGTTGGCACAGGTGGCAGCTTGTCCCTGGGCGGAAACTTGATTTTCGTGGAAATCCTGGTGCCAGCCTCCCCCAAAGGGCCGAGGGCCTACCTGGTACTGCAAATGTTTCTGCCCGGGAAAACAAAACCCACAAACCCACGTTCCACATCTCAGTTTGAAGAACTTCGTGGGCACTCTCAAAGGAGCCCGAGTTGGCACAGGTGGCAGAATATCCCTGGGCAGCATCTTGATATTCGGGGAAATCTTGCTGCCAGGCTGTCCCTAAGGAACAAGGGCCTACTTGGTACTGACAAAGGCTTCTGCCCAGGAAAACAAAACCCAGCACCCCACATTTCTGGTCTCAGTTTGCAGAGCTCCATGGGCACTCTCAAAGCAGCGCGAGTTGGCACAGGTGGCAGCTTGTCCCTGGGCAGCATCTTGATATTCGTGGAAATCCAGCAGGCTGCCTGCCCCTAAGGACCAAGGGCCTATCTGGCACTGACAAATGCTTCTGCCCGGGATACAAAACCCAGCACCCCAGGTTCCGGTCTCAGTTTGCAGAGCTCCGTGGGCACTCTCAAAGCAGCCCGAGTTGGCACAGGTGGCAGCTTGTCCCTGGGCAGCATCTTGATATTCGTGGAAATCTTGCTGCCAGCCTGCCCCTAAGGAACAAGGGCCTACCTGGTACTGAGAAAGGCTTCTGCCCGGGGAAACAAAACCCACAACCCTACGTTCCTGGTCTCAGTTTGCAGAGCTCCGTGGGCACCCTCAAAGCAGCCCGAGTTGGCACAGGTGGCAGCTTGTCCCTGGGCGGCATCTTGATATTCGTGGAAATCCTGCAGGCAGCCGGCCCCCAAGGGCCAAGGGCCGACCTGGTACTGACAAAGGCTTCTGCCCTGGAAAACAAAACCCAGCACCCCACGTTTCTGGTCTCAGTTTGCAGAGCTCCATGGGCACTCTCAAAGAAGCGCGAGTTGGCACAGGTGGCAGCTTGTCCCTGGGCGGCATCTTGATATTCGTGGACATCCAGCCGGCAGCCTGCCCCTGAGGAACAAGGGCCCAACTGGTACTGACAAAGGCTTCTGCCCGGGAAAACAAGACCCAGCACCCCATGTTTCTAGTCTCAGTTTGCAGAGCTCCATGGGCACTCTCAAAGCAGCCCGAGTTGGCACAGGTGGCAGCTTGTCCCTGGGCAGCATCTTGATATTCGTGGAAATCTAGCCGGCAGTCTGCCCTTAAGGACGAAGGGCCTACCTGGTACTGACAAAGGCTTCTGCCTGGGAAAACAAAACCCAGCACCCCACGTTTCTGGTCTCAGTTTGCAGAGCTCCATGGGCACTCTCAAAGCAGCCCGAGTTGGCACAGGTGGCAGCTTGTCCCTGGGCAGCATCTTGATATTCGTGGAAATTCACCCGGCAGCCTGCCCCTGAGGAACAAGGGCCTACTTGGTACTGACAAAGTCTTCTGCCCGGGGAAACAAAACTCACCAAGGCAAGTTCCTGGTCTCACTTTGCAGAGCTCCATGGGCACTCTCAAAGCAGCCCGAGTTGTCACAGGTGGCAGCTTGTCCCTGGGTGGCATCTTGATATGCGTGGAAATCCAGGAGGGAGACTGCCTCTAAGGGCTGCGGGCCGACTTGGTACTGACAAAGGCTTCTGCCCTGGAAAACAAAACCCATAACCCCACATACTTTCTGTCAGTTTGAAGAGCTCCGTGGGCACTCTCAAAGCAGCCCGAGTTGGCCCAGGTGGCAGCTAGTCCCTGGGCGGCATCTTGATATTCGTGGAAATCCTGCAGGCAGCTGGCCCCCAAGGGCCAAGGGCCTACCTGGTACTGACAAAGGCTTCTGCCCTGGCAAACAAAACCCAGCACCCCACGTTTCTGGTCTCAGTTTGCAGAGCACCATGGGCACTCTCAAAGCAGCGCGAGTTGGCACAGGTGGCAGCTTGTCCCTAAGCAGCATCTGGATATTTGTGGAAATTCAGCAGGCTGCCTGCCCTTAAGGACTAAGGGCCTACCTGCATTGCAAATGCTTCTGCCCGGAGAAACAAAACTCAGCACCCCAGGTTCATGGTCTCAGTTTGCAGAGCTCCATGGGCGCTCTCAAAGCAGCCCGAGTTTGCACAGGTGGCAACGTGACCCTGGGCAGCATCTTGATATACGTGGAAATCCAGCCGGCAGCCTGCCCTTAAGGACCAAGGTCCTACCTGGTACTGACAAAGGCTTCTGCCCCGGAAAACAAAACCCAGCACCCCTCGTTCCACATCTCAGTTTGCAGAGCTCCATTGGCACTCTCAAAGCTGCCCGAGTTGGCACAGGTGGCAGCTTGTCCCTGGGCGGCATTTTGATATTCGTGGAAATCCAGCCGGCAGCCTGCCCCTGAGGAACAAGGGCCCACCTGGCACTGACAAAGGCTACTGCCCTGGAAAACAAAACCCAGCACCCCATGTTTCTGCTCTCAGTTTGCAGAGCTTCATGGGCACTCTCAAAGCAGCGCGAGTTGGCACAGGTGGCAGCTTGTCCCTGGGCAGCATCTTGATATTCGTGGAAATCTTGCTGCCAGCCTGCCCCTTAGGAACAAGGGCCTACCTGGTACTGAGAGAGGCTTCTGCCCAGGAAAACAAAACCCACAACCCTACGTTCCAGGTCTCAGTTTGCAGAGCTCCGTGGGCACCCTCAAAGCAGCGCGAGATGGCACAAGTGGCAGCTTGTCCCTGGGCAGCATCTTGATATTCGTGGAAATTCAGCCGGCATCCTGCCCCTGAGGAACAAGGGCCCTCCTGGTACTGACAAAGGCATCTGCCTGGGGAAACAAAACTCACCAAGGCAAGTTCCTGGTCTCATTTTGCAGAGCTCCATGGGCACTCTCCAAGCAGCCCGAGTTGTCACAGGTGGCAGCTTGTCCCTGGGTGGCATTTTGATATGCGTGGAAATCCAGCAGGCAGACTGCCTCTAAGGGCTGAGGGCCTACTTGGTACTGACAAAGGCTTCTGCCCGGGAAAACAAAACCCAGAACCCCACATACTTTCCCTCAGTTTGAAGAGCTCTGTGGGCACTCTCAAAGCAGCCCAAGTTGGCACAGGTGGCAGCTTGTCCCTGGGCGGCATCTTGATATTCGTGGAAATCCTGCAGGCAGCTGGCCCCCAAGGTCCAAGGGCCTACGTGGTACTGACAAAGGCTTCTGCCCGGGAAAACAAAACCCTTAACCCCACATACTTTCTCTCAGTTTGCAGAGCTCCGTGGGCACTCTCAAAGCAGCCCGAGTTGTCACAGGTGGCAGCTTGTGCCTGGGCGGCGTCTTGATATTCATGGAAATCCAGCAGGCTGCCTGCCCTTAAGGACCAAGGGCCTACCTGGCACTGCAAATGCTTCTGCCCGGAGAAACAAAACTCAGCACCCCAGGTTCATGGTCTCAGTTTGAAGAGCTCCGTGGGCACTCTCAAAGCAGCCTGATTTGCCACAGGTGGCAGCTTGTCCCTGGGTGGCATCTTGATATTCGTGGAAATCTTGCTGTCATCCTGCCCCTAAGGAACAAGGGCCTACCTGGTACTGAGAGAGGCTTCTGCCCGGGAAAACAAAACCCACAACCCTACGTTCCTGGTCTCAGTTTGCCGAGCTCCGTGGGCACCCTCAAAGCAGCGCGAGTTTGCACAAGTGGTAGCTTGTCCCTGGGCAGCATCTTGATATTTGTGGAAATTCAGCCGGCATCCTGCCCCTGAGGAACAAGGGCCCTCCTGGTACTGACAAAGGCTTCTGCCCTGGAAAACAAAACACAGCACCCCACGTTCCTGGTCTCAGTTTGCAGAGCACCATGGGCACTCTCAAAGCAGCGCGAGTTGGCACAGGTGGCAGCTTGTCCCTGGGCGGCGTCTTGATATTCATGGAAATCCAGCAGGCTTCCTGCCCTTAAGGACCAAGGGCCTACCTGGCACTGCAAATGCTTCTGCCCGGAGAAACAAAACTCAGCACCCCAGGTTCATGGTCCCAGTTTGCAGAGCTCCGTGGGCACTCTCAAAGCAGCCTGATTTGCCACAGGTGGCAGCTTGTCCCTGGGTGGCATCTTGATATTCGTGGAAATCTTGCTGCCAGCCTGCCCCTAAGGAACAAGGGCCTACCTGGTACTGAGAGAGGCTTCTGCCCGGGGAAACAAAACCCACAACCCTACGTTCCTGGTCTCAGTTTGCCGAGCTCCGTGGGCACTCTCAAAGCAGCCCGAGTTGGCACAGTTGGCAGCTCCTCCGTGGGCAGCATCTTGATATTCGTGGAAATTCAGCAGGCAGCCGGCCCCTAAGGACCAAGGGACGACCTGGTAATGACGAAGGCTTCTGCCCTGGAAAACAAAACTCAGCAACCCACGGTCCTGGTCACAGTTTGCAGAGCTCCGTGGGCACTCTCAAAGCAGCCCGAGTTGGCACAGGTGGCAGCTTGTCCCTGGGCGGAAACTTGATTTTCGTGGAAATCCTGGTGCCAGCCTCCCCCAAAGGGCCGAGGGCCTACCTGGTACTGCAAATGTTTCTGCCCGGGAAAACAAAACCCACAAACCCACGTTCCACATCTCAGTTTGAAGAACTTCGTGGGCACTCTCAAAGGAGCCCGAGTTGGCACAGGTGGCAGAATATCCCTGGGCAGCATCTTGATATTCGGGGAAATCTTGCTGCCAGGCTGTCCCTAAGGAACAAGGGCCTACTTGGTACTGACAAAGGCTTCTGCCCTGGAAAACAAAACCCAGCACCCCACATTTCTGGTCTCAGTTTGCAGAGCACCATGGGCACTCTCAAAGCAGCGCGAGTTGGCACAGGTGGCAGCTTGTCCCTGGGCAGCATCTTGATATTCGTGGAAATCCAGCAGGCTGCCTGCCCTTAAGGACCGCGGGCCTATCTGGCACTGCAAATGCTTCTGCCCGGAGATACAAAACTCAGCACCCCAGGTTCATGGTCTCAGTTTGCAGAGCTCCATGGGCACTCTCAAAGCAGCCCGAGTTGGCACAGGTAGCAGCTTGTCCCTGGGCAGCATCTTGATATTCGTGGAAATCTTGCTGCCAGCCTGCCCCTAAGGAACAAGGGCCTACCTGGTACTGAGAGAGGCTTCTGCCCGGGAAAACAAAACCCACAACCCTACGTTCCTGGTCTCAGTTTGCAGAGCTCCGTGGGTACTCTCAAAGCAGCCCGAGTTGGCACAGGTGGCAGCTTGTCCCTGGGCGGCATCTTGATATTCGTGGAAATCCTGCAGGCAGCCGGCCCCCAAGGGCCAAGGGCCGACCTGGTACTGACAAAGGCTTCTGCCCTGGAAAACAAAACCCAGCACCCCACGTTTCTGGTCTCAGTTTGCAGAGCTCCATGGGCACTCTCAAAGAAGCGCGAGTTGGCACAGGTGGCAGCTTGTCCCTGGGCGGCATCTTGATATTCGTGGACATCCAGCCGGCAGCCTGCCCCTGAGGAACAAGGGCCCAACTGGTACTGACAAAGGCTTCTGCCCGGGAAAACAAGACCCAGCACCCCATGTTTCTAGTCTCAGTTTGCAGAGCTCCATGGGCACTCTCAAAGCAGCCCGAGTTGGCACAGGTGCCAGCTTGTCCCTGGGCAGCATCTTGATATTCGTGGAAATCTAGCCGGCAGTCTGCCCTTAAGGACGAAGGGCCTACCTGGTACTGACAAAGGCTTCTGCCTGGGAAAACAAAACCCAGCACCCCACGTTTCTGGTCTCAGTTTGCAGAGCTCCATGGGCACTCTCAAAGCAGCCCGAGTTGGCACAAGTGGCAGCTTGTCCCTGGGCAGCATCTTGATATTCGTGGAAATTCACCCGGCAGCCTGCCCCTGAGGAACAAGGGCCTACTTGGTACTGACAAAGTCTTCTGCCCGGGGAAACAAAACTCACCAAGGCAAGTTCCTGGTCTCACTTTGCAGAGCTCCATGGGCACTCTCAAAGCAGCCCGAGTTGTCACAGGTGGCAGCTTGTCCCTGGGTGGCATCTTGATATGCGTGGAAATCCAGGAGGGAGGCTGCCTCTAAGGGCTGCGGGCCGACTTGGTACTGACAAAGGCTTCTGCCCTGGAAAACAAAACCCATAACCCCACATACTTTCTGTCAGTTTGAAGAGCTCCGTGGGCACTCTCAAAGCAGCCCGAGTTGGCACAGGTGGCAGCTAGTCCCTGGGCGGCATCTTGATATTCGTGGAAATCCTGCAGGCAGCTGGCCCCCAAGGGCCAAGGGCCTACCTGGTACTGACAAAGGCTTCTGCCCTGGCAAACAAAACCCAGCACCCCACGTTTCTGGTCTCAGTTTGCAGAGCACCATGGGCACTCTCAAAGCAGCGCGAGTTGGCACAGGTGGCAGCTTGTCCCTGGGCGGCATCTGGATATTCGTGGAAATTCAGCAGGCTGCCTGCCCTTAAGGACCAAGGGCCTACCTGCATTGCAAATGCTTCTGCCCGGAGAAACAAAACTCAGCACCCCAGGTTCATGGTCTCAGTTTGCAGAGCTCCATGGGCGCTCTCAAAGCAGCCCGAGTTTGCACAGGTGGCAACGTGACCCTGGGCAGCATCTTGATATACGTGGAAATCCAGCCGGCAGCCTGCCCTTAAGGACCAAGGTCCTACCTGGTACTGACAAAGGCTTCTGCCCCGGAAAACAAAACCCAGCACCCCTCGTTCCACATCTCAGTTTGCAGAGCTCCATGGGCACTCTCAAAGCTGCCCGAGTTGGCACAGGTGGCAGCTTGTCCCTGGGCGGCATTTTGATATTCGTGGAAATCCAGCCGGCAGCCTGCCCCTGAGGAACAAGGGCCCACCTGGCACTGACAAAGGCTACTGCCCGGGAAAACAAAACCCACAACCCCACGTTCCTGGTCTCAGTTTGCAGAGCACCATGGGCACTCTCAAAGCAGCCCGAGTTGGCACAGGTGGCAGCTTGTCCCTGGGCAGCATCTTGATATTCGTGGAAATCTTGCTGCCAGCCTGCCCCTTAGGAACAGGGGCCCACCTGGCACTGAGAGAGGCTTCTGCCCTGGAAAACAAAACCCACAACCGTACGTTCCTGGTTTCAGTTTGCAGAGCTCCGTGGGCACCCTCAAAGCAGCGCGAGTTGGCACAAGTGGCAGCTTGTCCCTGGGCAGCATCTTGATATTCGTGGAAATTCACCCGGCAGCCTGCCCTTAAGGACCAAGGGCCTACCTGCACTGGAAATGCTTCTGCCCGGAGAAACAAAACTCAGAAACCCAGGTTCATGGTCTCAGTTTGCAGAGTTCCATGGGCACTCCCAAAGCAGCGCGAGTTGTCACAGGTGGCAGCTTGACCCTGGGCAGCATCTTGATATTCGTGGAAATCCAGCCGGCAGCCTGCCCTTAAGGACCAAGGTCCTACCTGGTACTGACAAAGGCTTTTGCCCGGGAAAACAAAACCCAGCACCCCACGTTCCACATCTCAGTTTGCAGAGCTCCATGGGCACTCTCAAAGCAGCCCGAGTTGGCACAGGTGGCAGCTTGTCCCTGGGCGGCATTTTGATATTCGTGGAAATCCAGCCGGCAGCCTGTCCCTGAGGAACAAGGGCCCAACTGGCACTGACAAAGGCTACTGCCCTGGAAAACAAAACCCAGCACCCCATGTTTCTGCTCTCAGTTTGCAGAGCTTCATGGGCACTCTCAAAGCAGCGCGAGTTGGCACAGGTGGCAGCTTGTCCCTGGGCAGCATCTTGATATTCGTGGAAATCTTGCTGCCAGCCTGCCCCTTAGGAACAAGGGCCTACCTGGTACTGAGAGAGGCTTCTGCCCAGGAAAACAAAACCCACAACCCTACGTTCCAGGTCTCAGTTTGCAGAGCTCCGTGGGCACCCTCAAAGCAGCGCGAGATGGCACAAGTGGCAGCTTGTCCCTGGGCAGCATCTTGATATTCGTGGAAATTCAGCAGGCAGCCTGCCCCTGAGGAACAAGGGCCCTCCTGGTACTGACAAAGGCATCTGCCCGGGGAAACAAAACTCACCAAGGCAAGTTCCTGGTCTCATTTTGCAGAGCTCCATGGGCACTCTCCAAGCAGCCCGAGTTGTCACAGGTGGCAGCTTGTCCCTGGGTGGCATTTTGATATGCGTGGAAATCCAGCAGGCAGACTGCCTCTGAGGGCTGAGGGCCTACTTGGTACTGACAAAGGCTTCTGCCCGGGAAAACAAAACCCATAACCCCACATACTTTCTCTCAGTTTGAAGAGCTCTGTGGGCACTCTCAAAGCAGCCCGAGTTGCCACAGGTGGCAGCTTGTCCCTGGGTGGCATCTTGATATTCATGGAAATCTTGCTGCCAGGCTGCCCCTAAGGAACAAGGGCCTACCTGGTACTGAGAGAGGCTTCTGCCCCGGATAACAAAACCCACAACCCTACGTTCCTGGTCTCAGTTTGCCGAGCTCCGTGGGCACTCTCAAAGCAGCCCAAGTTGGCACAGTTGGCAGCTCCTCCATGGGCAGCATCTTGATATTCGTGGAAATTCAGCAGGCAGCCGGCCCCCAAGTTTCAAGGGACGACCTGGTAATGACAAAGGCTTATGCCCTGGAAAACAAAACTCAGCAAACCACGGTCCTGGTCACAGTTTGCAGAGCTCCGTGGGCACTCTCAAAGCAGCGTGAGTTGGCACAGGTGGCAGCTTGTCCCTGGGCGGAAACTTGATTTTCGTGGAAATCCTGGTGCCAGCCTCCCCCAAAGGCCCGAGGGCCTACCTGGTCCTGCAAATGTTTCGGTCCGGGAAAACAAAACCCACAAACCCACGTTCCTGGTCTCAGTTTGAAGAACTCCGTGGGCACTCTCAAAGCAGCCCGAGTTGGCACAGGTGGTAGAATATCCCTGGGCAGCATCTTGTTATTCGGGGAAATCTTGCTGCCAGGCTGTCCCTAAGGAACAAGGGCCTACTTGGTACTGACAAAGGCTTCTGCCCGGGGAAACAAAACCCAGCACCCCACATTTCTGGTCTCAGTTTGCAGAGCACCATGGGCACTCTCAAAGCAGCGCGAGTTGGCACAGGTGGCAGCTTGTCCCTGGGCAGCATCTTGATATTCGTGGAAATCCAGCAGGCTGCCTGCCCTTAAGGACCGCGGGCCTATCTGGCACTGCAAATGCTTCTGCCCGGAGATACAAAACTCAGCACCCCAGGTTCATGGTCTCAGTTTGCAGAGCTCCATGGGCACTCTCAAAGCAGCGCGAGTTGGCACAGGTGGCAGCTTGTCCCTGGGCAGCATCTTGATATTTGTGGAAATCTTGCTGCCAGCCTGCCCCTAGGGAACAAGGGCCCTCCTGGTAATGACAAAGGGTTCTGCCCGGGGAAACAAAACCCACCACCCCACGTTCCACATCTCAGTTTGCAGAGCTCCATGGGCACTTTCAAAGCAGCCCGAGTTAGCACAGGTGGCAGCTTGTCCCTGGGCGGCATCTTCAAATTCGCGGAAATCCTGCAGCCAGACAGCCCAAAAGGGCGGTGGGCCTACCTGGTACTGACAAAGGCTTCTGCCCAGGAAAACAGAACTCACCAACCCACGTTCCTGGTCTCAGTTTGCAGAGCTCCATGGGCACTCTCAAAGCAGCCCGAGTTGGCACAGGTGGCAGCTGGTCCCTGGGCAGCATCTTGATATTCGTGGAAATTCACCCGGCAGCCTGCCCCTGAGGAACAAGGGCCCTCCTGGTACTGACAAAGGGTTCTGCCCAGGGAAACAAAACCCACCACCCCACGTTCCGCATCTCAGTTTGCAGAGCTCCGTGGGTACTCTCAAAGCAGCCCGAGTTGGCACAGGTGGCAGCTTGTCCCTGGGCGGCATCTTGATATTCGTGGAAATCCTGCAGGCAGCCGGCCCCCAAGGGCCAAGGGCCGACCTGGTACTGACAAAGGCTTCTGCCAGGGGAAACAAAACCCAGCACCCCACGTTCCTGGTCTCAGTTTGCAGAGCTCCGTGGGCACCCTCAAAGCAGCCCGAGTTGGCACAGGTGGCAGCTTGTCCCTGGGCAGCATCTTGATATTCGTGGAAATCCTGCAGGCAGCCGGCCCCCAAGGGCCAAGGGCCGACCTGGTACTGACAAAGGCTTCTGCCCGGGAAAACAAAACCCAGCACCCCACGTTTCTGGTCTCAATTTGCAGAGCTCCATGGGCACTCTCAAAGAAGCGCGAGTTGGCACAGGTGGCAGCTTGTCCCTGGGCGGCATCTTGATATTCGTGGACATCCAGCCGGCAGCCTGCCCCTGAGGAACAAGGGCCCAACTGGTACTGACAAAGGCTTCTGCCCGGGAAAACAAGACCCAGCACCCCATGTTTCTAGTCTCAGTTTGCAGAGCTCCATGGGCACTCTCAAAGCAGCCCGAGTTGGCACAGGTGGCAGCTTGTCCCTGGGCAGCATCTTGATATTCGTGGAAATCTAGCCGGCAGTCTGCCCTTAAGGACGAAGGGCCTACCTGGTACTGACAAAGGCTTCTGCCTGGGAAAACAAAACCCAGCACCCCACGTTTCTGGTCTCAGTTTGCAGAGCTCCATGGGCACTCTCAAAGCAGCCCGAGTTGGCACAGGTGGCAGCTTGTCCCTGGGCAGCATCTTGATATTCGTGGAAATTCACCCGGCAGCCTGCCCCTGAGGAACAAGGGCCTACTTGGTACTGACAAAGTCTTCTGCCCGGGGAAACAAAACTCACCAAGGCAAGTTCCTGGTCTCACTTTGCAGAGCTCCATGGGCACTCTCAAAGCAGCCCGAGTTGTCACAGGTGGCAGCTTGTCCCTGGGTGGCATCTTGATATGCGTGGAAATCCAGGAGGGAGACAGCCTCTAAGGGCTGCGGGCCGACTTGGTACTGACAAAGGCTTCTGCCCTGGAAAACAAAACCCATAACCCCACATACTTTCTGTCAGTTTGAAGAGCTCCGTGGGCACTCTCAAAGCAGCCCGAGTTGGCCCAGGTGGCAGCTAGTCCCTGGGCGGCATCTTGATATTCGTGGAAATCCTGCAGGCAGCTGGCCCCCAAGGGCCAAGGGCCTACCTGGTACTGACAAAGGCTTCTGCCCTGGCAAACAAAACCCAGCACCCCACGTTTCTGGTCTCAGTTTGCAGAGCACCATGGGCACTCTCAAAGCAGCGCGAGTTGGCACAGGTGGCAGCTTGTCCCTAAGCAGCATCTGGATATTTGTGGAAATTCAGCAGGCTGCCTGCCCTTAAGGACCAAGGGCCTACCTGCATTGCAAATGCTTCTGCCCGGAGAAACAAAACTCAGCACCCCAGGTTCATGGTCTCAGTTTGCAGAGCTCCATGGGCGCTCTCAAAGCAGCCCGAGTTTGCACAGGTGGCAACGTGACCCTGGGCAGCATCTTGATATACGTGGAAATCCAGCCGGCAGCCTGCCCTTAAGGACCAAGGTCCTACCTGGTACTGACAAAGGCTTCTGCCCCGGAAAACAAAACCCAGCACCCCTCGTTCCACATCTCAGTTTGCAGAGCTCCATTGGCACTCTCAAAGCTGCCCGAGTTGGCACAGGTGGCAGCTTGTCCCTGGGCGGCATTTTGATATTCGTGGAAATCCAGCCGGCAGCCTGCCCCTGAGGAACAAGGGCCCAACTGGCACTGACAAAGGCTACTGCCCTGGAAAACAAAACCCAGCACCCCATGTTTCTGCTCTCAGTTTGCAGAGCTTCATGGGCACTCTCAAAGCAGCGCGAGTTGGCACAGGTGGCAGCTTGTCCCTGGGCAGCATCTTGATATTCGTGGAAATCTTGCTGCCAGCCTGCCCCTTAGGAACAAGGGCCTACCTGGTACTGAGAGAGGCTTCTGCCCAGGAAAACAAAACCCACAACCCTACGTTCCAGGTCTCAGTTTGCAGAGCTCCGTGGGCACCCTCAAAGCAGCGCGAGATGGCACAAGTGGCAGCTTGTCCCTGGGCAGCATCTTGATATTCGTGGAAATTCACCCGGCATCCTGCCCCTGAGGAACAAGGGCCCTCCTGGTACTGACAAAGGCATCTGCCTGGGGAAACAAAACTCACCAAGGCAAGTTCCTGGTCTCATTTTGCAGAGCTCCATGGGCACTCTCCAAGCAGCCCGAGTTGTCACAGGTGGCAGCTTGTCCCTGGGTGGCATTTTGATATGCGTGGAAATCCAGCAGGCAGACTGCCTCTAAGGGCTGAGGGCCTACTTGGTACTGACAAAGGCTTCTGCCCGGGAAAACAAAACCCAGAACCCCACATACTTTCCCTCAGTTTGAAGAGCTCTGTGGGCACTCTCAAAGCAGCCCAAGTTGGCACAGGTGGCAGCTTGTCCCTGGGCGGCATCTTGATATTCGTGGAAATCCTGCAGGCAGCTGGCCCCCAAGGTCCAAGGGCCTACGTGGTACTGACAAAGGCTTCTGCCCGGGAAAACAAAACCCTTAACCCCACATACTTTCTCTCAGTTTGCAGAGCTCCGTGGGCACTCTCAAAGCAGCCCGAGTTGTCACAGGTGGCAGCTTGTGCCTGGGCGGCGTCTTGATATTCATGGAAATCCAGCAGGCTGCCTGCCCTTAAGGACCAAGGGCCTACCTGGCACTGCAAATGCTTCTGCCCGGAGAAACAAAACTCAGCACCCCAGGTTCATGGTCTCAGTTTGAAGAGCTCCGTGGGCACTCTCAAAGCAGCCTGATTTGCCACAGGTGGCAGCTTGTCCCTGGGTGGCATCTTGATATTCGTGGAAATCTTGCTGTCATCCTGCCCCTAAGGAACAAGGGCCTACCTGGTACTGAGAGAGGCTTCTGCCCGGGAAAACAAAACCCACAACCCTACGTTCCTGGTCTCAGTTTGCCGAGCTCCGTGGGCACCCTCAAAGCAGCGCGAGTTTGCACAAGTGGTAGCTTGTCCCTGGGCAGCATCTTGATATTTGTGGAAATTCAGCCGGCATCCTGCCCCTGAGGAACAAGGGCCCTCCTGGTACTGACAAAGGCTTCTGCCCTGGAAAACAAAACACAGCACCCCACGTTCCTGGTCTCAGTTTGCAGAGCACCATGGGCACTCTCAAAGCAGCGCGAGTTGGCACAGGTGGCAGCTTGTCCCTGGGCGGCGTCTTGATATTCATGGAAATCCAGCAGGCTTCCTGCCCTTAAGGACCAAGGGCCTACCTGGCACTGCAAATGCTTCTGCCCGGAGAAACAAAACTCAGCACCCCAGGTTCATGGTCCCAGTTTGCAGAGCTCCGTGGGCACTCTCAAAGCAGCCTGATTTGCCACAGGTGGCAGCTTGTCCCTGGGTGGCATCTTGATATTCGTGGAAATCTTGCTGCCAGCCTGCCCCTAAGGAACAAGGGCCTACCTGGTACTGAGAGAGGCTTCTGCCCGGGAAAACAAAACCCACAACCCTACGTTCCTGGTCTCAGTTTGCCGAGCTCCGTGGGCACTCTCAAAGCAGCCCGAGTTGGCACAGTTGGCAGCTCCTCCGTGGGCAGCATCTTGATATTCGTGGAAATTCAGCAGGCAGCCGGCCCCTAAGGACCAAGGGACGACCTGGTAATGACGAAGGCTTCTGCCCTGGAAAACAAAACTCAGCAACCCACGGTCCTGGTCACAGTTTGCAGAGCTCCGTGGGCACTCTCAAAGCAGCCCGAGTTGGCACAGGTGGCAGCTTGTCCCTGGGCGGAAACTTGATTTTCGTGGAAATCCTGGTGCCAGCCTCCCCCAAAGGGCCGAGGGCCTACCTGGTACTGCAAATGTTTCTGCCCGGGAAAACAAAACCCACAAACCCACGTTCCACATCTCAGTTTGAAGAACTTCGTGGGCACTCTCAAAGGAGCCCGAGTTGGCACAGGTGGCAGAATATCCCTGGGCAGCATCTTGATATTCGGGGAAATCTTGCTGCCAGGCTGTCCCTAAGGAACAAGGGCCTACTTGGTACTGACAAAGGCTTCTGCCCTGGAAAACAAAACCCAGCACCCCACATTTCTGGTCTCAGTTTGCAGAGCACCATGGGCACTCTCAAAGCAGCGCGAGTTGGCACAGGTGGCAGCTTGTCCCTGGGCAGCATCTTGATATTCGTGGAAATCCAGCAGGCTGCCTGCCCTTAAGGACCGCGGGCCTATCTGGCACTGCAAATGCTTCTGCCCGGAGATACAAAACTCAGCACCCCAGGTTCATGGTCTCAGTTTGCAGAGCTCCATGGGCACTCTCAAAGCAGCCCGAGTTGGCACAGGTGGCAGCTTGTCCCTGGGCAGCATCTTGATATTCGTGGAAATCTTGCTGCCAGCCTGTCCCTAAGGAACAAGGGCCTACCTGGTACTGAGAGAGGCTTCTGCCCGGGAAAACAAAACCCACAACCCTACCTTCCTGGTCTCAGTTTGCAGAGCTCCATGGGCACCCTCAAAGCAGCGCGAGTTGGCACAGGTGGCAGCTTGTCCCTGGGCAGCATCTTGATATTCATGGAAATCCAGCAGGCTGCCTGCCCTTAAGGACCAAGGGCCCTCCTGGTACTGACAAAGGCTTCTGCCCGGGAAAACAAAACCCAGCACCCCACGTTCCACATCTCAGTTTGCAGAGCTCCATGGGCACTCTCAAAGCAGCCCGAGTTGGCACAGGTGGCAGCTTGTCCCTGGGCGGCATCTTGATATTCGTGGAAATCCTGCAGGCAGCTGGCCCCCAAGGGCCAAGGGCCTACGTGGTACTGACAAAGGCTTCTGCCCGGGAAAATAAAACCCATAACCCCAGATATTTTCTCCCAGTTTGAAGAGCTCCGTGGGCACTCTCAAAGCAGCCCGAGTTGTCACAGGTGGCAGCTTGTCCCTAGGCGGCGTCTTGATATTCATGGAAATCCACCAGGCTGCCTGCCCTTAAGGACCAAGGGCCTACCTGGCACTGCAAATGCTTCTGCCCGGGGAAACAAAACTCAGCACCCCAGGTTCATGGTCTCAGTTTGCAGAGCTCCATGGGCACTCTCAAAGCAGCCTGAGTTGCCACAGGTGGCAGCTTGTCCCTGGGTGGCATCTTGATATTCGTGGAAATCTTGCTGCCAGCCTGCCCCTAAGGAACAAGGGCCTACCTGGTACTGAGAGAGGCTTCTGCCCTGGAAAACAAAACCCACAACCCTACGTTCCTGGTCTCAGTTTGCCGAGCTCCGTGGGCACTCTCAAAGCAGCCCGAGTTGGCACAGTTGGCAGCTCCTCCGTGGGCAGCATCTTGATATTCGTGGAAATTCAGCAGGCAGCCTGCCCCCAAGGGTCAAGGGACGACCTGGTAATGACAAAGGCTTATGCCCTGGAAAACAAAACTCAGCAACCCACGGTCCTGGTCACAGTTTGCAGAGCTCCGTGGGCACTCTCAAAGCAGCCCGAGTTGGCACAGGTGGCAGCTTGTCCCTGGGCGGAAACTTGATTTTCGTGGAAATCCTGGTGCCAGCCTCCCCCAAAGGCCCGAGGGCCTACCTGGTCCTGCAAATGTTTCTGCCCGGGAAAACAAAACCCACAAACCCACGTTCCTGGTCTCAGTTTGAAGAACTCCGTGGGCACTCTCAAAGCAGCCCGAGTTGGCACAGGTGGTAGAATATCCCTGGGCAGCATCTTGTTATTCGGGGAAATCTTGCTGCCAGGCTGTCCCTAAGGAACAAGGGCCTACTTGGTACTGACAAAGGCTTCTGCCCGGGGAAACAAAACCCAGCACCCCACATTTCTGGTCTCAGTTTGCAGAGCACCATGGGCACTCTCAAAGCAGCGCGAGTTGGCACAGGTGGCAGCTTGTCCCTGGGCAGCATCTTGATATTCGTGGAAATCCAGCAGGCAGCCTGCCCTTAAGGACCGCGGGCCTATCTGGCACTGCAAATGCTTCTGCCCGGAGATACAAAACTCAGCACCCCAGGTTCATGGTCTCAGTTTGCAGAGCTCCATGGGCACTCTCAAAGCAGCCCGAGTTGGCACAGGTGGCAGCTTGTCCCTGGGCAGCATCTTGATATTTGTGGAAATCTTGCTGCCAGCCTGCCCCTAGGGAACAAGGGCCTACCTGGTACTGAGAGAGGCTTCTGCCCGGGAAAACAAAACCCACAACCCTACGTTCCTGGTCTCAGTTTGCAGAGCTCCGTTGGCGCCCTCAAAGCAGCGGAAGTTGGCACAAGTGGCAGCTTGTCCCTGGGCAGCATCTTGATATTCGTGGAAATTCAGCAGGCAGCCTGCCCCTGAGGAACAAGGGCCCTCCTGGTAATGACAAAGGCTTCTGCCCGGGGAAACAAAACCCACCACCCCACGTTCCACATCTCAGTTTGCAGAGCTCCGTGGGCACTCTCAAAGCAGCGCGAGTTGGCACAGGTGGCAGCTTGTCCCTGGGTGGCATCTTGATATGCGTTGAAATCCAGCAGGCAGACTGCCTCTAAGGGCTGAGGGCCTACTTGGTACTGACAAATACTTCTGCCCGGGAAAACAAAACCCATAACCCCACATACTTTCTCTCAGTTTGATGAGCTCCGTGGGCACTCTCAAAGCAGCGCGAGTTGGCACAGGTGGCAGCTTGTCCCTGGGCGGCATCTTGATATTCGTGGACATCCTGCAGGCAGCCGGCCCCCTAGGTCCAAGGGCCCTCCTGGTACTGACAAAGGCTTCTGCCCGGGAAAACAAAACCCAGCACCCCACGTTCCACATCTCAGTTTGCAGAGCTCCATGGGCACTCTCAAAGCAGCCCGAGTTGGCACAGGTGGCAGCTTGTCCCTGGGCGGCATCTTGATATTCGTGGAAATCTAGCAGGCAGCCGGCCCTGAAGTTCCGAGAGCTTACCTGGTACTGCAAATGCTTCTGCCCGGGGAAACAAAACTCACCAACGCACGTTCCTGTTCTCACTTTGCAGAGCTCCATGGGCACTCTCAAAGCAGCCCAAGTTGGCACAGGTGGCAGCTTGTCCCTGGGCAGCATCTTGATATTCGTGGAAATCCAGCAGGCAGCCGGCCCCCAAGGGCCAAGGGACGACCTGGTAATGACAAAGGCTTCTGCCCTGGAAAACAAAACTCAGCACCCCACGGTCCTGATCACAGTTTGCAGAGCTCCGTGGGCACTCTCAAAGCAGCCCGAGTTGGCACAGGTGGCAGCTTGTCCCTGGGCGGAAACTTGATATTCGTGGAAATCCTGGTGCCAGTCTCCCCCAAAGGGCCGAGGGCCTACCTGGTACTGCAAATGTTTCTGCCCGGGAAAACAAAACCCACAATCCCACGTTCCACATCTCAGTTTGCAGAGCTCCGTGGGCACTCTCAAAGCAGCCCGAGTTGGCACAGGTGGCAGAATATCCCTGGGCAGCATCTTGATATTCGTGGAAATCTTGCTGCCAGGCTGTCCCTAAGGAACAAGGGCCTACTTGGTACTGACAAAGGCTTCTGCCCGGGAAAACAAAACCCACAACCCTACGTTCCTGGTCTCAGTTTGCAGAGCTCCGTGGGCACCCTCAAAGCAGCGCGAGTTGGCACAAGTGGCAACTTGTCCCTGGGCAGCATCTTGATATTCGTGGAAATTCAGCCGGCAGCCTGCCCCTGAGGAACAAGGGCCCTCCTGGTACTGACAAAGGCTTCTGCCCGGGGAAACAAAACTCACCAAGGCAAGTTCCTGGTCTCACTTTGCAGAGCTCCATGGGCACTCTCAAAGCAGCCCGAGTTGGCACAGGTGGCAGCTTGTCCCTGGGCGGCATCTTGATATTCGTGGAAATCCTGCAGCCAGCTGGCCCCCAAGGGCCAAGGGCCTACGTGGTACTGACAAAGGCTTCTGCCCGGGAAAATAAAACCCATAACCCCAGATATTTTCTCCCAGTTTGAAGAGCTCCGTGGGCACTCTCAAAGCAGCCCGAGTTGTCACAGGTGGCAGCTTGTCCCTAGGCGGCGTCTTGATATTCATGGAAATCCACCAGGCTGCCTGCCCTTAAGGACCAAGGGCCTACCTGGCACTGCAAATGCTTCTGCCCGGGGAAACAAAACTCAGCACCCCAGGTTCATGGTCTCAGTTTGCAGAGCTCCATGGGCACTCTCAAAGCAGCCTGAGTTGCCACAGGTGGCAGCTTGTCCCTGGGTGGCATCTTGATATTCGTGGAAATCTTGCTGCCAGCCTGCCCCTAAGGAACAAGGGCCTACCTGGTACTGAGAGAGGCTTCTGCCCTGGAAAACAAAACCCACAACCCTACGTTCCTGGTCTCAGTTTGCCGAGCTCCGTGGGCACTCTCAAAGCAGCCCGAGTTGGCACAGTTGGCAGCTCCTCCGTGGGCAGCATCTTGATATTCGTGGAAATTCAGCAGGCAGCCGGCCCCCAAGGGTCAAGGGACGACCTGGTAATGACGAAGGCTTATGCCCTGGAAAACAAAACTCAGCAACCCACGGTCCTGGTCACAGTTTGCAGAGCTCCGTGGGCACTCTCAAAGCAGCCCGAGTTGGCACAGGTGGCAGCTTGTCCCTGGGCGGAAACTTGATTTTCGTGGAAATCCTGGTGCCAGCCTCCCCCAAAGGGCCGAGGGCCTACCTGGTACTGCAAATGTTTCTGCCCGGGAAAACAAAACCCACAAACCCACGTTCCTGGTCTCAGTTTGAAGAACTCCGTGGGCACTCTCAAAGCAGCCCGAGTTGGCACAGGTGGTAGAATATCCCTGGGCAGCATCTTGTTATTCGGGGAAATCTTGCTGCCAGGCTGTCCCTAAGGAACAAGGGCCTACTTGGTACTGACAAAGGCTTCTGCCCGGGGAAACAAAACCCAGCACCCCACATTTCTGGTCTCAGTTTGCAGAGCACCATGGGCACTCTCAAAGCAGCGCGAGTTGGCACAGGTGGCAGCTTGTCCCTGGGCAGCATCTTGATATTCGTGGAAATCCAGCAGGCAGCCTGCCGTTAAGGACCGCGGGCCTATCTGGCACTGCAAATGCTTCTGCCCGGAGATACAAAACTCAGCACCCCAGGTTTATGGTCTCAGTTTGCAGAGCTCCATGGGCACTCTCAAAGCAGCCCGAGTTGGCACAGGTGGCAGCTTGTCCCTGGGCAGCATCTTGATATTTGTGGAAATCTTGCTGCCAGCCTGCCCCTAGGGAACAAGGGCCTACCTGGTACTGAGAGAGGCTTCTGCCCGGGAAAACAAAACCCACAACCCTACGTTCCTGGTCTCAGTTTGCAGAGCTCCGTTGGCGCCCTCAAAGCAGCGGAAGTTGGCACAAGTGGCAGCTTGTCCCTGGGCAGCATCTTGATATTCGTGGAAATTCAGCAGGCAGCCTGCCCCTGAGGAACAAGGGCCGACCTGGTAATGACAAAGGGTTCTGCCCGGGGAAACAAAACCCACCACCCCACGTTCCACATCTCAGTTTGCAGAGCTCCGTGGGCACTCTCAAAGCAGCGCGAGTTGGCACAGGTGGCAGCTTGTCCCTGGGTGGCATCTTGATATGCGTTGAAATCCAGCAGGCAGACTGCCTCTAAGGGCTGAGGGCCTACTTGGTACTGACAAATACTTCTGCCCGGGAAAACAAAACCCATAACCCCACATACTTTCTCTCAGTTTGATGAGCTCCGTGGGCACTCTCAAAGCAGCGCGAGTTGGCACAAGTGGCAGCTTGTCCCTGGGCAGCATCTTGATATTCGTGGACATCCTGCAGGCAGTTGGCCCCCTAGGTCCAAGGGCCCTCCTGGTACTGACAAAGGCTTCTGCCCGGGAAAACAAAACCCAGCACCCCACGTTCCACATCTCAGTTTGCAGAGCTCCATGGGCACTCTCAAAGCAGCCCGAGTTGGCACAGGTGGCAGCTTGTCCCTGGGCAGCATCTTGATATTCGTGGAAATCTAGCAGGCAGCCGGCCCTGAAGTTCCGAGAGCTTACCTGGTACTGCAAATGCTTCTGCCCGGGGAAACAAAACTCACCAACGCACGTTCCTGTTCTCACTTTGCAGAGCTCCATGGGCACTCTCAAAGCAGCCCAAGTTGGCACAGGTGGCAGCTTGTCCCTGGGCAGCATCTTGATATTCGTGGAAATCCAGCAGGCAGCCGGCCCCCAAGGGCCAAGGGACGACCTGGTAATGACAAAGGCTTCTGCCCTGGAAAACAAAACTCAGCACCCCACGGTCCTGATCACAGTTTGCAGAGCTCCGTGGGCACTCTCAAAGCAGCCCGAGTTGGCACAGGTGGCAGCTTGTCCCTGGGCGGAAACTTGATATTCGTGGAAATCCTGGTGCCAGTCTCCCCCAAAGGGCCGAGGGCCTACCTGGTACTGCAAATGTTTCTGCCCGGGAAAACAAAACCCACAATCCCACGTTCCACATCTCAGTTTGCAGAGCTCCGTGGGCACTCTCAAAGCAGCCCGAGTTGGCACAGGTGGCAGAATATCCCTGGGCAGCATCTTGATATTCGTGGAAATCTTGCTGCCAGGCTGTCCCTAAGGAACAAGGGCCTACTTGGTACTGACAAAGGCTTCTGCCCGGGAAAACAAAACCCACAACCCTACGTTCCTGGTCTCAGTTTGCAGAGCTCCGTGGGCACCCTCAAAGCAGCGCGAGTTGGCACAAGTGGCAACTTGTCCCTGGGCAGCATCTTGATATTCGTGGAAATTCAGCCGGCAGCCTGCCCCTGAGGAACAAGGGCCCTCCTGGTACTGACAAAGGCTTCTGCCCGGGGAAACAAAACTCACCAAGGCAAGTTCCTGGTCTCACTTTGCAGAGCTCCATGGGCACTCTCAAAGCAGCCCGAGTTGGCACAGGTGGCAGCTTGTCCCTGGGCGGCATCTTGATATTCGTGGAAATCCTGCAGGCAGCTGGCCCCCAAGGGCCAAGGGCCTACGTGGTACTGACAAAGGCTTCTGCCCGGGAAAATAAAACCCATAACCCCAGATATTTTCTCCCAGTTTGAAGAGCTCCGTGGGCACTCTCAAAGCAGCCCGAGTTGTCACAGGTGGCAGCGTGTCCCTAGGCGGCGTCTTGATATTCATGGAAATCCACCAGGCTGCCTGCCCTTAAGGACCAAGGGCCTACCTGGCACTGCAAATGCTTCTGCCCGGGGAAACAAAACTCAGAACCCCAGGTTCATGGTCTCAGTTTGCAGAGCTCCATGGGCACTCTCAAAGCAGCCTGAGTTGCCACAGGTGGCAGCTTGTCCCTGGGTGGCATCTTGATATTCGTGGAAATCTTGCTGCCAGCCTGCCCCTAAGGAACAAGGGCCTACCTGGTACTGAGAGAGGCTTCTGCCCTGGAAAACAAAACCCACAACCCTACGTTCCTGGTCTCAGTTTGCCGAGCTCCGTGGGCACTCTCAAAGCAGCCCGAGTTGGCACAGTTGGCAGCTCCTCCGTGGGCAGCATCTTGATATTCGTGGAAATTCAGCAGGCAGCCGGCCCCCAAGTTTCAAGGGACGACCTGGTAATGACAAAGGCTTATGCCCTGGAAAACAAAACTCAGCAACCCACGGTCCTGGTCACAGTTTGCAGAGCTCCGTGGGCACTCTCAAAGCAGCCCGAGTTGGCACAGTTGGCAGCTTGTCCCTGGGCGGAAACTTGATTTTCGTGGAAATCCTGGTGCCAGCCTCCCCCAAAGGGCCGAGGGCCTACCTGGTCCTGCAAATGTTTCGGCCCGGGAAAACAAAACCCACAAACCCACGTTCCTGGTCTCAGTTTGAAGAACTCCGTGGGCACTCTCAAAGCAGCCCGAGTTGGCACAGGTGGTAGAATATCCCTGGGCAGCATCTTGTTATTCGGGGAAATCTTGCTGCCAGGCTGTCCCTAAGGAACAAGGGCCTACTTGGTACTGACAAAGGCTTCTGCCCGGGGAAACAAAACCCAGCACCCCACATTTCTGGTCTCAGTTTGCAGAGCACCATGGGCACTCTCAAAGCAGCGCGAGTTGGCACAGGTGGCAGCTTGTCCCTGGGCAGCATCTTGATATTCGTGGAAATCCAGCAGGCAGCCTGCCGTTAAGGACCGCGGGCCTATCTGGCACTGCAAATGCTTCTGCCCGGAGATACAAAACTCAGCACCCCAGGTTCATGGTCTCAGTTTGCAGAGCTCCATGGGCACTCTCAAAGCAGCCCGAGTTGGCACAGGTGGCAGCTTGTCCCTGGGCAGCATCTTGATATTTGTGGAAATCTTGCTGCCAGCCTGCCCCTAGGGAACAAGGGCCTACCTGGTACTGAGAGAGGCTTCTGCCTGGGAAAACAAAACCCACAACCCTACGTTCCTGGTCTCAGTTTGCAGAGCTCCGTTGGCGCCCTCAAAGCAGCGGAAGTTGGCACAAGTGGCAGCTTGTCCCTGGGCAGCATCTTGATATTCGTGGAAATTCAGCAGGCAGCCTGCCCCTGAGGAACAAGGGCCCTCCTGGAAAGGACAAAGGGTTCTGCCCGGGGAAACAAAACCCACCACCCCACGTTCCACATCTCAGTTTGCAGAGCTCCGTGGGCACTCTCAAACCAGCGCGAGTTGGCACAGGTGGCAGCTTGTCCCTGGGTGGCATCTTGATATGCGTTGAAATCCAGCAGGCAGACTGCCTCTAAGGGCTGAGGGCCTACTTGGTACTGACAAATACTTCTGCCCGGGAAAACAAAACCCATAACCCCACATACTTTCTCTCAGTTTGATGAGCTCCGTGGGCACTCTCAAAGCAGCGCGAGTTGGCACAAGTGGCAGCTTGTCCCTGGGCAGCATCTTGATATTCGTGGACATCCTGCAGGCAGTTGGCCCCCTAGGTCCAAGGGCCCTCCTGGTACTGACAAAGGCTTCTGCCCGGGAAAACAAAACCCAGCACCCCACGTTCCACATCTCAGTTTGCAGAGCTCCATGGGCACTCTCAAAGCAGCCCGAGTTGGCACAGGTGGCAGCTTGTCCCTGGGCGGCATCTTGATATTCGTGGAAATCTAGCAGGCAGCCGGCCCTGAAGTTCCGAGAGCTTACCTGGTACTGCAAATGCTTCTGCCCGGGGAAACAAAACTCACCAACGCACGTTCCTGTTCTCACTTTGCAGAGCTCCATGGGCACTCTCAAAGCAGCCCAAGTTTGCACAGGTGCCAGCTTGTCCCTGGGCAGCATCTTGATATTCGTGGAAATCCAGCAGGCAGCCGGCCCCCAAGGGCCAAGGGACGACCTGGTAATGACAAAGGCTTCTGCCCTGGAAAACAAAACTCAGCACCCCACGGTCCTGATCACAGTTTGCAGAGCTCCGTGGGCACTCTCAAAGCAGCCCGAGTTGGCACAGGTGGCAGCTTGTCCCTGGGCGGAAACTTGATATTCGTGGAAATCCTGGTGCCAGTCTCCCCCAAAGGGCCGAGGGCCTACCTGGTACTGCAAATGTTTCTGCCCGGGAAAACAAAACCCACAATCCCACGTTCCACATCTCAGTTTGCAGAGCTCCGTGGGCACTCTCAAAGCAGCCCGAGTTGGCACAGGTGGCAGAATATCCCTGGGCAGCATCTTGATATTCGTGGAAATCTTGCTGCCAGGCTGTCCCTAAGGAACAAGGGCCTACTTGGTACTGACAAAGGCTTCTGCCCGGGAAAACAAAACCCACAACCCTACGTTCCTGGTCTCAGTTTGCAGAGCTCCGTGGGCACCCTCAAAGCAGCGCGAGTTGGCACAAGTTGCAACTTGTCCCTGGGCAGCATCTTGATATTCATGGAAATTCAGCAGGCAGCCTGCCCCTGAGGAACAAGGGCCCTCCTGGTACTGACAAAGGCTTCTGCCCGGGGAAACAAAACTCACCAAGGCAAGTTCCTGGTCTCACTTTGCAGAGCTCCATGGGCACTCTCAAAGCAGCCCGAGTTGGCACAGGTGGCAGCTTGTCCCTGGGCGGCATCTTGATATTCGTGGAAATCCTGCAGCCAGCTGGCCCCCAAGGGCCAAGGGCCTACGTGGTACTGACAAAGGCTTCTGCCCGGGAAAATAAAACCCATAACCCCAGATATTTTCTCCCAGTTTGAAGAGCTCCGTGGGCACTCTCAAAGCAGCCCGAGTTGTCACAGGTGGCAGCTTGTCCCTAGGCGGCGTCTTGATATTCATGGAAATCCACCAGGCTGCCTGCCCTTAAGGACCAAGGGCCTACCTGGCACTGCAAATGCTTCTGCCCGGGGAAACAAAACTCAGCACCCCAGGTTCATGGTCTCAGTTTGCAGAGCTCCATGGGCACTCTCAAAGCAGCCTGAGTTGCCACAGGTGGCAGCTTGTCCCTGGGTGGCATCTTGATATTCGTGGAAATCTTGCTGCCAGCCTGCCCCTAAGGAACAAGGGCCTACCTGGTACTGAGAGAGGCTTCTGCCCTGGAAAACAAAACCCACAACCCTACGTTCCTGGTCTCAGTTTGCCGAGCTCCGTGGGCACTCTCAAAGCAGCCCGAGTTGGCACAGTTGGCAGCTCCTCCGTGGGCAGCATCTTGATATTCGTGGAAATTCAGCAGGCAGCCGGCCCCCAAGTTTCAAGGGACGACCTGGTAATGACAAAGGCTTATGCCCTGGAAAACAAAACTCAGCAACCCACGGTCCTGGTCACAGTTTGCAGAGCTCCGTGGGCACTCTCAAAGCAGCCCGAGTTGGCACAGGTGGCAGCTTGTCCCTGGGCGGAAACTTGATTTTCGTGGAAATCCTGGTGCCAGCCTCCCCCAAAGGGCCGAGGGCCTACCTGGTCCTGCAAATGTTTCTGCCCGGGAAAACAAAACCCACAAACCCACGTTCCTGGTCTCAGTTTGAAGAACTCCGTGGGCACTCTCAAAGCAGCCCGAGTTGGCACAGGTGGTAGAATATCCCTGGGCAGCATCTTGTTATTCGGGGAAATCTTGCTGCCAGGCTGTCCCTAAGGAACAAGGGCCTACTTGGTACTGACAAAGGCTTCTGCCCGGGGAAACAAAACCCAGCACCCCACATTTCTGGTCTCAGTTTGCAGAGCACCATGGGCACTCTCAAAGCAGCGCGAGTTGGCACAGGTGGCAGCTTGTCCCTGGGCAGCATCTTGATATTCGTGGAAATCCAGCAGGCAGCCTGCCCCTGAGGAATTAAGGACCGCGGCAGAGCCTATCTGGCACTGCAAATGCTTCTGCCCGGAGATACAAAACTCAGCAACCCAGGTTCATGGTCTCAGTTTGCAGAGCTCCATGGGCTCCACTCTCAAAGCAGCCCGAGTTGGAGCACAGGTGGCAGCTTGTCCCTGGGCAGCATCTTGATATTTGTGGAAATCTTGCTGCCAGCCTGCCCCTAGGGAACAAGGGCGGAAACTACCTGGTACTGACAGAGGCTTCTGCCTGGGAAAACAAAACCCACAACCCTACGTTCCTGGTCTCAGTTTGCAGAGCTCCTTGTCCCTGGCGGCATCTTGATATTCGTGGAAATCCTGCAGGCAGCTGGCCCCCAAGGGCCAAGGGCCTACGTGGCTGACAAAGGTTCTGCCCCGCCCATAACCCCAGATATTTTCTCCCAGTTTGAAGAGCTCCGTGGGCACTCTCAAAGCAGCCCGAGTTGTCACAGGTGGCAGCTTGTCCCTAGGAGGCGTCTTGATATTCATGGAAATCCACCAGGCTGCCTGCCCTTAAGGACCAAGGGCCTACCACTGCAAATGCTTCTGCCCGGGGAAACAAAAACTCAGCACCCCAGGTTCATGGTCTCAGTTAGAGCTCCATGGGCACTCTCAAAGCAGCCTGAGTTGGCAACTGGCAGCTTGTCCCTGGGCAGCATCTTGATATTCGTGGAAATCTTGCTGCCAGCCTGCCCCTAAGGAACAAGGGCCTACCTGGTACTGAGAGAGGCTTCTGCCCTGGAAAACAAAACCCACAACCCTACGTTCCTGGTCTCAGTTTGCCGAGCTCCGTGGGCACTCTCAAAGCAGCCCGAGTTGGCACAGTTGGCAGCTTGTCCCTGGGCAGCATCTTGATATTAGTGGAAATTCAGCAGGCAGCCGGCCCCCAAGGGTCAAGGGACGACCTGGTAATGACAAAGGCTTATGCCCTGGAAAACAAAACTCAGCAACCCACGGTCCCCCAGTTTGCAGAGCTCCGTGGGCACTCTCAACGCAGCCCGAGTTGGCACAGGTGGCTTGTCCCTGGGCGGAAACTTGATTTTCAAATCCTCGTGCCAGCCTCCCCCAAAGGGCCGAGGGCCTACCTGGTCCTGCAAATGTTTCTGCCCGGGAAAACAAAACCCACAAACCCACGTTCCTGGTCTCAGTTTGAAGAACTCCGTGGGCACTCTCAAAGCAGCCCGAGTTGGCACAGGTGGTAGAATATCCCTGGGCAGCATCTTGTTATTCGGGGAAATCTTGCTGCCAGGCTGTCCCTAAGGGGGCCTACTTGGTACTGACAAAGTTCTGCCCGGGGAAACAAAACCCAGCACCCCACAATTCTGGTCTCAGTTTGCAGAGCACCATGGGCACTCTCAAAGCAGCGCGAGTTGGCACAGGTGGCAGCTTGTCCCTGGGCAGCATCTTGATATTCGTGGAAATCCAGCAGGCTGCCTGCCCTTAAGGACCGCGGGCCTACCTGTTACTGACAAAGGCTTCTGCCCGGGAAAACAAAACCCACAACCCTACGTTCCTGGTCTCAGTTTGCAGAGCTCCGTTGGCGCCCTCAAAGCAGCGGAAGTTGGCACAAGTGGCAGCTTGTCCCTGGGCAGCATCTTGATATTCGTGGAAATTCAGCCGGCAGCCTGCCCCTGAGGAACAAGGGCCCTCCTGGTAATGACAAAGGGTTCTGCCCGGGGAAACAAAACCCACCACCCCACGTTCCACATCTCAGTTTGCAGAGCTCCGTGGGCACTCTCAAAGCAGCGCGAGTTGGCACAGGTGGCAGCTTGTCCCTGGGTGGCATCTTGATATGCGTTGAAATCCAGCAGGCAGACTGCCTCTAAGGGCTGAGGGCCTACTTGGTACTGACAAATACTTCTGCCCGGGAAAACAAAACCCATAACCCCACATACTTTCTCTCAGTTTGATGAGCTCCGTGGGCACTCTCAAAGCAGCGCGAGTTGGCACAAGTGGCAGCTTGTCCCTGGGCGGCATCTTGATATTCGTGGACATCCTGCAGGCAGCCGGCCCCCTAGGTCCAAGGGCCCTCCTGGTACTGACAAAGGCTTCTGCCCGGGAAAACAAAACCAGGCACCCCACGTTCCACATCTCAGTTTGCAGAGCTCCATGGGCACTCTCAAAGCAGCCCGAGTTGGCACAGGTGGCAGCTTGTCCCTGGGCGGCATCTTGATATTCGTGGAAATCTAGCAGGCAGCCGGCCCTGAAGTTCCGAGAGCTTACCTGGTACTGCAAATGCTTCTGCCCGGGGAAACAAAACTCACCAACGCACGTTCCTGTTCTCACTTTGCAGAGCTCCATGGGCACTCTCAAAGCAGCCCGAGTTGGCACAGGTGGCAGCTTGTCCCTGGGCAGCATCTTGATATTCGTGGAAATCCAGCAGGCAGCCGGCCCCCAAGGGCCAAGGGACGACCTGGTAATGACAAAGGCTTAAAGCAGCCTGCCCTGGAAAACAAAACTCAGCACCCCACGGTCCTGATCACAGTTTGCAGAGCTCCGTGGGCACTCTAAAAGCAGCCCGAGTTGTCACAGGTGGCAGCTTGTCCCTGGGCGGAAACTTGATATTCGTGGAAATCCTGGTGCCAGTCTCCCCCAAAGGGCCGAGGGCCTACCTGGTACTGCAAATGTTTCTGCCCGGGAAAACAAAACCCACAATCCCACGTTCCTGGTCTCAGTTTGCAGAGCTCCGTGGGCACTCTCAAAGCAGCCCGAGTTGGCACAGGTGGCAGAATATCCCTGGGCAGCATCTTGATATTCGTGGAAATCTTGCTGCCAGGCTGTCCCTAAGGAACAAGGGCCTACTTGGTACTGACAAAGGCTTCTGCCCGGGAAAACAAAACCCACAACCCTACGTTCCTGGTCTCAGTTTGCAGAGCTCCGTGGGCACCCTCAAAGCAGCGCGAGTTGGCACAAGTGGAAGCTTGTCCCTGGGCAGCATCTTGATATTCGTGGAAATTCAGCAGGCAGCCTGCCCCCGAGGAACAAGGGCCCTCCTGGTACTGACAAAGGCTTCTGCCCGGGGAAACAAAACTCACCAAGGCAAGTTCCTGGTCTCACTTTGCAGAGCTCCATGGGCACTCTCAAAGCAGCCCGAGTTGGCACATGTGGCAGCTTGTCCCTGGGCAGCATCTTGATATTCGTGGAAATCCTGCAGGCAGCTGGCCCCCAAGGGCCAAGGGCCTACGTGGTACTGACAAAGGCTTCTGCCCGGGAAAATAAAACCCATAACCCCAGATATTTTCTCCCAGTTTGAAGAGCTCCGTGGGCACTCTCAAAGCAGCCCGAGTTGGCACAGGTGGCAGCTTGTCCCTGGGCGGCATCTTGATATTCATGGAAATCCACCAGGCTGCCTGCCCTTAAGGACCAAGGGCCTACCTGGCACTGCAAATGCTTCTGCCCGGGGAAACAAAACTCAGAACCCCAGGTTCATGGTCTCAGTTTGCAGAGCTCCATGGGCACTCTCAAAGCAGCCTGAGTTGCCACAGGTGGCAGCTTGTCCCTGGGTGGCATCTTGATATTCGTGGAAATCTTGCTGCCAGCCT
>NW_024037264.1:0-21498 GCF_015832195.1 Motacilla alba alba | reverse complement strand
CCATGGAGCTCTGCAAACTGTGACCAGGACCGTGGGGTGCTGAGTTTTGTTTTCCAGGGCATAAGCCTTTGTTATTACCAGGTCGTCCCTTGACCCTTGGGGGCCGGCTGCCTGCTGAATTTCCACGAATATCAAGATGCTGCCCACGGAGGAGCTGCCAACTGTGCCAACTCGGGCTGCTTTGACAGTGCCCATGGAGTTCGGCAAACTGAGACCAGGAACGTAGGGTTGTGGGTTTTGTTTTCCCGGGCAGAAGCCTCTCTCAGTACCAGGTAGGCCCTTGTTCCTTAGGGGCAGGCTGGCAGCAAGATTTCCACGAATATCAAGATGCCACCCAGGGACAAGCTGCCACCTGTGGCAACTCAGGCTGCTTTGAGAGTGCCCATGGAGCTCTGCAAACTGAGACCATGAACCTGGGGTGCTGAGTTTTGTTTCCCCGGGCAGAAGCATTTGCAGTGCCAGGTAGGCCCTTGGTCCTTAAGGGCAGGCAGCCTGGTGGATTTCCATGAATATCAAGACGCCGCCCAGGGACAAGCTGCCACCTGTGACAACTCGGGCTGCTTTGAGAGTGCCCACGGAGCTCTTCAAACTGGGAGAAAATATCTGGGTTTATGGGTTTTATTTTCCCGGGCAGAAGCCTTTGTCAGTACCACGTAGGCCCTTCGCCCTTGGGGGCCAGCTGGCTGCAGGATTTCCACGAATGTCAAGATGCCGCCCAGGGACAAGCTGCCACATGTGCCAACTCGGGCTGCTTTGAGAGTGCCCATGGAGCTCTGCAAAGTGAGACCAGGAACTTGCCTTGGTGAGTTTTGTTTCCCCGGGCAGAAGCCTTTGTCAGTACCAGGAGGGCCCTTGTTCCTCAGGGGCAGGCTGCCAGCTGAATTTCCACGAATATCAAGATGCTGCCCAGGGACAAGCTGCCACTTGTGCCAACTCGCGCTGCTCTGAGGGTGCCCACGGAGCTCTGCAAACTGAGACCAGGAACATAGGGTTGTGGGTTTTGTTTTCCCGGGCAGAAGCCTCTCTCAGTACCAGGTAGGCCCGCGTTCCTTAAGGGCAGGCAGCCTGCTGGATTTCCAGGAATATCAAGATGCTGCCCAGGGACTAGCTGCCACCTGTGCCAACTCGGGCTGCTTTGAGAGTGCCCACGGAGCTCTGCAAACTGAGACCAGGAACGTAGGGTTGTGGGTTTTGTTTTCCAGGGCAGAATCCTCTCTCAGTGCCAGGTGGGCCCTTGTTCCTTAGGGGCAGGCTGGCAGCAAGATTTCCACGAATATCAAGATGCTGCCCAGGGACAAGCTGCCACCTGTGCCAACTCGGGCTGCTTTGAGGGTGCCCATGGTGCTCTGCAAACTGAGACCAGGAACGTGGGGTGCTGGGTTTTGTTTTCCAGGGCAGAATCCTCTCTCAGTGCCAGGTGGGCCCTTGTTCCTTAGGGGCAGGCTGGCAGCAAGATTTCCACGAATATCAAGATGCCACCCAGGGACAAGCTGCCACCTGTGGCAACTCAGGCTGCTTTGAGAGTGCCCATGGAGCTCTGCAAACTGAGACCATGAACCTGGGGTGCTGAGTTTTGTTTTCCCGGGCAGAAGCATTTGCAGTGCCAGGTAGGCCCTTGTTCCTTAAGGGCAGGCAGCCTGGTGGATTTCCATGAATATCAAGACGCCGCCTAGGGACAAGCTGCCACCTGTGACAACTCGGGCTGCTTTGAGGGTGCCCACGGAGCTCTTCAAACTGGGAGAAAATATCTGGGGTTATGGGTTTTATTTTCCCGGGCAGAAGTATTTGTCAGTACCAAGTAGGCCCTCAGCCCTTAGAGGCAGTCTGCCTGCTGGATTTCCACGCATATCAAGATGCCACCCAGGGACAAGCTGCCACCTGTGCCAACTCGCGCTGCTTTGAGAGTGCCCACGGAGCTCTGCAAACTGAGATGTGGAACGTGGGGTGGTGGGTATTGTTTCCCCGGGCAGAACCCTTTGTCATTACCAGGAGGGCCCTTGTTCCTCAGGGGCAGGCTGCCGGCTGAATTTCCACGAATATCAAGATGCTGCCCAGGGACAAGCTGCCACTTGTGCCAACTTCCGCTGCTTTGACGGTGCCCACGGAGCTCTGCAAACTGAGACCAGGAACGTAGGGTTGTGGGTTTTGTTTTCCCGGGCAGAAGCCTTTGTCAGTAACAGGTAGGCCCTTGTTCCCTAGGGGCAGGCTGGCACCAAGATTTCCACAAATATCAAGATGCTGCCCAGGGACAAGCTGCCACCTGTGCCAACTCAGGCTGCTTTGAGAGTGCCCATGGAGCTCTGCAAACTGAGACCATGAACCTGGGGTGCTTAGTTTTGTATCTCCGGGCAGAAGCATTTGCAGTGCCAGATAGGCCCGCGGTCCTTAAGGGCAGGCAGCCTGCTGGATTCCCACGAATATCAAGATGCTGCCCAGGGACAAGCTGCCACCTGTGCCAACTCGCGCTGCTTTGAGAGTGCCCATGGTGCTCTGCAAACTGAGACCAGAAACGTGGGGTGCTGGGTTTTGTTTCCCCGGGCAGAAGCCTTTGTCAGTACCAAGTAGGCCCTTGTTCCTTAGGGACAGCCTGGCAGCAAGATTTCCCCGAATAACAAGATGCTGCCCAGGGATATTCTGCCACCTGTGCCAACTCGGGCTGCTTTGAGAGTGCCCACGGAGTTCTTCAAACTGAGATGTGGAACGTGGGTTTGTGGGTTTTGTTTTCCCGGGCCGAAACATTTGCAGGACCAGGTAGGCCCTCGGCCCTTTGGGGGAGGCTGGCACCAGGATTTCCACGAAAATCAAGTTTCTGCCCAGGGACAAGCTGCCACCTGTGCCAACTCGGGCTGCTTTGAGAGTGCCCACAGAGCTCTGCAAACTGTGACCAGGACCGTGGGTTGCTGAGTTTTGTTTTCCAGGGCAGAAGCCTTTGTCATTACCAGGTTGTCCCTTGACCCTTGGGGGCCGGCTGCCCGCTGAATTTCCATGAATATCAAGATGCTGCCCACGGAGGAGCTGCCAACTGTGCCAACTCGGGCTGCTTTGAGAGTGCCCACGGAGCTCAGCAAACTGAGACCAGGAACGTAGGGTTGTGGGTTTTGTTTTCCCGGGCAGAAGCCTCTCTCAGTACCAGGTAGGCCCTTGTTCCTTAGGGGCAGGCTGGCAGCAAGATTTCCACGAATATCAAGATGCCACCCAGGGACAAGCTGCCACCTGTGGCAACTCAGGCACCTTTGAGAGTGCCCATGGAGCTCTGCAAACTGAGACCATGAACCTGGGGTGCTGAGTTTTGTTTTCCCGGGCAGAAGCATTTGCAGTGCCAGGTAGGCCCTTGGTCCTTAAGGGCAGGCAGCCTGGTGGATTTCCATGAATATCAAGACGCCGCCTAGGGACAAGCTGCCACCTGTGCCAACTCGGGCTGCTTTGAGAGTGCCCACGGAGCTCTTCAAACTGGGAGAAAATATCTGGGGTTATGGGTTTTATTTTCCCGGGCAGAAGCCTTTGTCAGTACCACGTAGGCCCTTGGCCCTTGGGGGCCAGCAGGCTGCAGGATTTCCACGAATATCAAGATGCCACCCAGGGACAAGCTGCCACCTGTGCCAACTCGGGCTGCTTTGAGAGTGCCCATGGAGCTCTGCAAAGTGAGACCAGGAACTTGCCTTGGTGAGTTTTGTTTCCCCGGGCAGAAGCCTTTGTCAGTACCAGGAGGGCCCTTGTTCCTCAGGGGCAGGCTGCCGGCTGAATTTCCACGAATATCAAGATGCTGCCCAGGGACAAGCTGCCACTTGTGCCAACTCGCGCTGCTTTGAGGGTGCCCACGGAGCTCTGCAAACTGAGACCAGGAAGGTAGGGTTGTGGGTTTTGTTTTCCCGGGCAGAAGCCTCTCTCAGTACCAGGCAGGCCCTTGGTCCTTAAGGGCAGGCAGCCTGCTGGATTTCCATGAATATCAAGATGCTGCCCAGGGACAAGCTGCCACCTGTGCCAACTCAGGCTGCTTTGAGAGTGCCCATGGTGCTCTGTAAACTGACACCAGAAACGTGGGTTGCTGGGTTTTGTTTTCCAGGGCAGAAGCCTTTGTCAGTACCAGTTGGGCCCTTGTTCCTCAGGGGCAGGCTGCCGGCTGGATTTCCACGAATATCAAGATGCCGCCCAGGGACAAGCTGCCACCCGTGCCAACTCGCGCTGCTTTGAAAGTGCCCATGGAGCTCTGCAAACTGAGATGTGGAACGTGGGGTGCTGGGTTTTGTTTTCCCGGTCAGAAGCCTTTGTCAGTACCAGGTAGGCCCTTGGTCCTTAAGGGCAGGAAGCCTGCTGGATTTCCATGAATATCAAGATGCTGCCCAGGGACAAGCTGCCACTTGTGCCAACTTGCGCTGCTTTGAGAGTGCCCATGGAGCTCTGCAAACTGAGACCAGGAAGGTAGGGTTGTGGGTTTTGTTTTCCCGCGCAGAAGCCTCTCTCTGTACCAGGTAGGCCCTTGTTCCTTCGGGGCAGGCTGGCAGCAAGATTTCCACGAATATCAAGATGCTGCCCAGGGACAAGCTGCCACCTGTGCCAACTCGGGCTGCTTTGAGAGTGCCCATGGAGCTCTGCAAACTGAGACCATGAACCTGGGGTGCTTAGTTTTGTATCTCCGGACAGAAGCATTTGCAGTGCCAGATAGGCCCTCGGTCCTTAAGGGCAGGCAGCCTGCTGGATTTCCACGAATATCAAGATGCTGCCCAGGGACAAGCTGCCACCTGTGCCAACTCGGGCTGCTTTGAGAGTGCCCATGGAGCTCTGCAAACTGAGATGTGGAACGTGGGGTGCTGGGTTTTGTTTTCCCGGGCAGAAGCCTTTGTCAGTACCAGGAGGGCCCTTGGCCCTTGGGGGCCGGCTGCCTGCAGGATGTCCACGAATATCAAGATGCCGCCCAGGGACAAGCTGCCACTTGTGCCAACTCGCGCTGCTTTGAGAGTGCCCACGGAGCTCATCAAACTGAGAGAAAGTATGTGGGGTTATGGGTTTTGTTTTCCCGGGCAGAAGTATTTGTCAGTACCAAGTAGGCCCTCAGCCCTTAGAGGCAGTCTGCCTGCTGGATTTCCACGCATATCAAGATGCCACCCAGGGACAAGCTGCCACCTGTGCCAACTCGCGCTGCTTTGAGAGTGCCCACGGAGCTCTGCAAACTGAGATGTGGAACGTGGGGTGGTGGGTTTTGTTTCCCCGGGCAGAACCCTTTGTCATTACCAGGAGGGCCCTTGTTCCTCAGCGGCAGGCTGCCGGCTGAATTTCCACGAATATCATAATGCTGCCCAGGGACAAGCTGCCACTTGTGCCAACTTCCGCTGCTTTGACGGTGCCCACGGAGCTCTGCAAACTGAGACCAGGAACGTAGGGTTGTGGGTTTTGTTTTCCCGGGCAGAAGCCTTTGTCAGTAACAGGTAGGCCCTTGTTCCCTAGGGGCAGGCTGGCACCAAGATTTCCACAAATATCAAGATGCTGCCCAGGGACAAGCTGCCACCTGTGCCAACTCGGGCTGATTTGAGAGTGCCCATGGAGCTCTGCAAACTGAGACCATGAACCTGGGGTGCTTAGTTTTGTATCTCCGGGCAGAAGCATTTGCAGTGCCAGATAGGCCCGCGGTCCTTAAGGGCAGGCAGCCTGCTGGATTTCCACGAATATCAAGATGCTGCCCAGGGACAAGCTGCCACCTGTGCCAACTCGCGCTGCTTTGAGAGTGCCCATGGTGCTCTGCAAACTGAGACCAGAAATGTGGGGTGCTGGGTTTTGTTTTCCAGGGCAGAAGCCTTTGTCAGTACCAAGTAGGCCCTTGTTCCTTAGGGACAGCCTGGCAGCAAGATTTCCCCGAATATCAAGATGCTGCCCAGGGATATTCTGCCACCTGTGCCAACTCGGGCTGCTTTGAGAGTGCCCACGAAGTTCTTCAAACTGAGATGTGGAACGTGGGTTTGTGGGTTTTGTTTTCCCGGGCAGAAACATTTGCAGTACCAGGTAGGCCCTCGGCCCTTTGGGGGAGGCTGGCACCAGGATTTCCACGAAAATCAAGTTTCCGCCCAGGGACAAGCTGCCACCTGTGCCAACTCGGGCTGCTTTGAGAGTGCCCACGGAGCTCTGCAAACTGTGACCAGGACCGTGGGTTGCTGAGTTTTGTTTTCCAGGGCAGAAGCCTTTGTCATTACCAGGTCGTCCCTTGGTCCTTGGGGGCCGGCTGCCTGCTGAATTTCCACGAATATCAAGATGCTGCCCACGGAGGAGCTGCCAACTGTGCCAACTCGTGCTGCTTTGAGAGGGCCCACGGAGCTCGGCAAACTGAGACCAGGAACGTAGGGTTGTGGGTTTTGTTTTCCCGGGCAGAAGCCTCTCTCAGTACCAGGTAGGCCCTTGTTCCTTAGGGGCAGGCTGGCAGCAAGATTTCCACGAATATCAAGATGCCACCCAGGGACAAGCTGCCACCTGTGGCAAATCAGGCTGCTTTGAGAGTGCCCACGGAGCTCTGCAAACTGAGACTTTGAACCTGGGGTGCTGAGTTTTGTTTCCCCGGGCAGAAGCATTTGCAGTGCCAGGTAGGCCCTTGGTCCTTAAGGGCAGGAAGCCTGCTGGATTTCCATGAATATCAAGATGCTGCCCAGGGACAAGCTGCCACCTGTGCCAACTCGGGCTGCTTTGAGAGTGCCCATGGAGCTCTGCAAACTGAGAACAGGAACGTGAGTTGGTGAGTTTTGTTTCCCCGGGCAGAAGCCTCTCTCAGTACCAGGTAGGCCTTCGGTCCTTAAGGGCAGGCAGCCTGCTGGATTTCCACGAATATCAAGATGCTGCCCAGGGACAAGCTGCCACCTGTGCCAACTCGCGCTGCTTTGAGAGTGCCCATGGTGCTCTGCAAACTGAGACCAGAAACGTGGGGTGCTGGGTTTTGTTTCCCTGGGCAGAACCCTTTGTCAGGACCAGGAGGGCCCTTGTTCCTCAGGGGCAGGCTGCCGGGTGAATTTCCACGAATATCAAGATGCTGCCCAGGGACAAGCTGCCACTTGTGCCAACTTGCGCTGCTTTGAGGGTGCCCACGGAGCTCTGCAAACTGAGACCAGGAACGTAGAGTTGTGGGTTTTGTTTCCCCAGGCAGAAGCCTTTGTCAGTACCAGGTAGGCCCTTCTTCCCTAGGGGCAGGCTTGCAGCAAGATTTCCACAAATATCAAGATGCTGCCCAGGGACAAGCTGCCACCTGTGCCAACTCGGGCTGCTTTGAGAGTGCCCATGGAGCTCTGCAAACTGAGACTAGAAACATGGGGTGCTGGGTTTTGTTTTCCCGGGCAGAAGCCTTTGTCAGTACCAGTTGGGCCCTTGTTCCTCAGGGGCAGGCTGCCGGCTGGATTTCCACGAATATCAAGATGCCGCCCAGGGACAAGCTGCCACCTGTGCCAACTCGGGCTGCTTTGAGAGTGCCCACAGAGCTCTGCAAACTGTGACCAGGACCGTGGGGTGCTGAGTTTTGTTTTCCCGGGCAGAAGCCTTTGTCATTACCAGGTCGTCCCTTGGCCCTTGGGGGCCGGCTGCCTGCTGGATTTCCACGAATATCAAGATGCCGCCCAGGGACAAGCTGCCACTTGTGCCAACTCGCGCTGCTTTGAGAGTGCCCACGGAGCTCATCAAACTGAGAGAGTATGTGGGGTTATGGGTTTTGTTTTCCCGGGCAGAAGTATTTATCTGTACCAAGTAGGTCCTCAGCCCTTAGAGGCAGTCTGCCTGCTGGATTTCCACGCATATCAAGATGCCACCCAGGGACAAGCTGCCACCTGTGCCAACTCGCGCTGCTTTGAGAGTGCCCACGGAGCTCTGCAAACTGAGATGTGGAACGTGGGGTGCTGGGTTTTGTTTCCCCGGGAAGAAGCCTTTGTCTTTACCAGGAGGGCCCTTGTTCCTCAGGGGCAGGCTGCCGGCTGAATTTCCACGAATATCAAGATGCTGCCCAGGGACAAGCTGCCACTTGTGCCAACTTGCGCTGCTTTGAGGGCGCCAACGGAGCTCTGCAAACTGAGACCAGGAACGTAGGGTTGTGGGTTTTGTTTTCCCGGGCAGAAGCCTTTGTCAGTAACAGGTAGGCCCTTGTTCCCTAGGGGCAGGCTGGCACCAAGATTTCCACAAATATCAAGATGCTGCCCAGGGACAAGCTGCCACCTGTGCCAACTCGCGCTGCTTTGAGAGTGCCCATGGAGCTCTGCAAACTGAGACCATGAACCTGGGGTGCTTATTTTGTATCTCCGGGCAGAAGCATTTGCAGTGCCAGAAAGGTCCGCGGTCCTTAAGGGCAGGCAGCCTGCTGGATTTCCACGAATATCAAGATGCTGCCCAGGGACATGCTGCCACCTGTGCCAACTCGCGCTGCTTTGAGAGTGCCCATGGTGCTCTGCAAACTGAGACCAGAAATGTGGGGTGCTGGGTTTTGTTTCCCCGGGCAGAAGCCTTTGTCTGTTCCAAGTAGGCCCTTGTTCCTCAGGGACAGCCTGGCAGCAAGATTTCCCTGAATAACAAGATGCTGCCCAGGGATATTCTGCCACCTGTGCCAACTGGGGCCGCTTTGAGAGTGCCCACGGAGTTCTTCAAACTGAGATGTGGAACGTGGGTTTGTGAATTTTGTTTTCCCGGGCAGAAACATTTGCAGGACCAGGTAGGCCCTCGGCCCTTTGGGGGAGGCTGGCACCAGGATTTCCACGAATATCAAGATGCTGCCCAGGGACAAGCTGCCACCTGTGACAACTCGGGCTGCTTTGAGAGTGCCCATGGAGCTCTGCAAACTGTGACCAGGACCGTGGGGTGCTGAGTTTTGTTTTCCAGGGCATAAGCCTTTGTTATTACCAGGTCGTCCCTTGACCCTTGGGGGCCGGCTGCCTGCTGAATTTCCACGAATATCAAGATGCTGCCCACGGAGGAGCTGCCAACTGTGCCAACTCGGGCTGCTTTGACAGTGCCCACGGAGTTCGGCAAACTGAGACCAGGAACGTAGGGTTGTGGGTTTTGTTTTCCCAGGCAGAAGCCTCTCTCAGTATCAGGTAGGCCCTTGTTCCTTAGGGGCAGGCTGGCAGCAAGATTTCCACGAATATCAAGATGCCACCCAGGGACAAGCTGCCACCTGTGGCAACTCAGGCTGCTTTGAGAGTGCCCATGGAGCTCTGCAAACTGAGACCATGAACCTGGGGTGCTGAGTTTTGTTTCCCCGGGCAGAAGCATTTGCAGTGCCAGGTAGGCCCTTGGTGCTTAAGGGCAGGCAGCCTGGTGGATTTCCATGAATATCAAGACGCCGCCCAGGGACAAGCTGCCACCTGTGACAACTCGGGCTGCTTTGAGAGTGCCCACGGAGCTCTTCAAACTGGGAGAAAATATCTGGGGTTATGGGTTTTATTTTCCCGGGCAGAAGCCTTTGTCAGTACCACGTAGGCCCTTGTTCCCTAGGGGCAGGCTGGCAGCAAGATTTCCACAAATATCAAGATGCTGCCCAGGGACAAGCTGCCACCTGTGCCAACTCGGGCTGCTTTGAGAGTGCCCATGGAGCTCTGCAAACTGAGACTAGAAACATGGGGTGCTGGGTTTTGTTTTCCCGGGCAGAAGCCTTTGTCAGTACCAGTTGGGCCCTTGTTCCTCAGGGGCAGGCTGCCGGCTGGATTTCCACGAATATCAAGATGCCGCCCAGGGACAAGCTGCCACCTGTGCCAACTCGGGCTGCTTTGAGAGTGCCCACAGAGCTCTGCAAACTGTGACCAGGACCGTGGGGTGCTGAGTTTTGTTTTCCCGGGCAGAAGCCTTTGTCATTACCAGGTCGTCCCTTGGCCCTTGGGGGCCGGCTGCCTGCTAGATTTCCACGAATATCAAGATGCCACCCAGGGACAAGCTGCCACCTGTGGCAACTCAGGCTGCTTTGAGAGTGCCCATGGAGCTCTGCAAACTGAGACCATGAACCTGGGGTGCTGAGTTTTGTTTCCCCGGGCAGAAGCATTTGCAGTGCCAGGTAGGCCCTTGGTGCTTAAGGGCATGCAGCCTGGTGGATTTCCATGAATATCAAGACGCCGCCCAGGGACAAGCTGCCACCTGTGACAACTCGGGCTGCTTTGAGAGTGCCCACGGAGCTCTTCAAACTGGGAGAAAATATCTGGGGTTATGGGTTTTATTTTCCCGGGCAGAAGCCTTTGTCAGTACCACGTAGGCCCTTGTTCCCTAGGGGCAGGCTGGCAGCAAGATTTCCACAAATATCAAGATGCTGCCCAGGGACAAGCTGCCACCTGTGCCAACTCGGGCTGCTTTGAGAGTGCCCATGGAGCTCTGCAAACTGAGACTAGAAACATGGGGTGCTGGGTTTTGTTTTCCCGGGCAGAAGCCTTTGTCAGTACCAGTTGGGCCCTTGTTCCTCAGGGGCAGGCTGCCGGCTGGATTTCCACGAATATCAAGATGCCGCCCAGGGACAAGCTGCCACCTGTGCCAACTCGGGCTGCTTTGAGAGTGCCCACAGAGCTCTGCAAACTGTGACCAGGACCGTGGGGTGCTGAGTTTTGTTTTCCCGGGCAGAAGCCTTTGTCATTACCAGGTCGTCCCTTGGCCCTTGGGGGCCGGCTGCCTGCTGGATTTCCACGAATATCAAGATGCTGCCCAGGGACAAGCTGCCACCTGTGCCAACTTGGGCTGCTTTGAGAGTGCCCATGGAGCTCTGCAAAGTGAGAACAGGAACGTGCGTTGGTGAGTTTTGTTTCTCCGGGCAGAAGCATTTGCAGTACCAGGTAAGCTCTCGGAACTTCAGGGCCGGCTGCCTGCTAGATTTCCACGAATATCAAGATGCCGCCCAGGGACAAGCTGCCACTTGTGCCAACTCGCGCTGCTTTGAGAGTGCCCACGGAGCTCATCAAACTGAGAGAGTATGTGGGGTTATGGGTTTTGTTTTCCCGGGCAGAAGTATTTATCTGTACCAAGTAGGTCCTCAGCCCTTAGAGGCAGTCTGCCTGCTGGATTTCCACGCATATCAAGATGCCACCCAGGGACAAGCTGCCACCTGTGCCAACTCGCGCTGCTTTGAGAGTGCCCACGGAGCTCTGCAAACTGAGATGTGGAACGTGGGGTGCTGGGTTTTGTTTCCCCGGGAAGAAGCCTTTGTCTTTACCAGGAGGGCCCTTGTTCCTCAGGGGCAGGCTGCCGGCTGAATTTCCACGAATATCAAGATGCTGCCCAGGGACAAGCTGCCACTTGTGCCAACTTGCTCTGCTTTGAGGGCGCCAACGGAGCACTGCAAACTGAGACCAGGAACGTAGGGTTGTGGGTTTTGTTTTCCCGGGCAGAAGCCTTTGTCAGTAACAGGTAGGCCCTTGTTCCCTAGGGGCAGGCTGGCACCAAGATTTCCACAAATATCAAGATGCTGCCCAGGGACAAGCTGCCACCTGTGCCAACTCGCGCTGCTTTGAGAGTGCCCATGGAGCTCTGCAAACTGAGACCATGAACCTGGGGTGCTTAGTTTTGTATCTCCGGGCAGAAGCATTTGCAGTGCCAGAAAGGTCCGCGGTCCTTAAGGGCAGGCAGCCTGCTGGATTTCCACGAATATCAAGATGCTGCCCAGGGACATGCTGCCACCTGTGCCAACTCGCGCTGCTTTGAGAGTGCCCATGGTGCTCTGCAAACTGAGACCAGAAATGTGGGGTGCTGGGTTTTGTTTCCCCGGGCAGAAGCCTTTGTCAGTACCAAGTAGGCCCTTGTTCCTTAGGGACAGCCTGGCAGCAAGATTTCCCCGAATATCAAGATGCTGCCCAGGGATATTCTGCTACCTGTGCCAACTGGGGCCGCTTTGAGAGTGCCCACGGAGTTCATCAAACTGAGATGTGGAACGTGGGTTTGTGGGTTTTGTTTTCCCGGGCAGAAACATTTGCAGGACCAGGTAGGCCCTCGGCCCTTTGGGGGAGGCTGGCACCAGGATTTCCACGAATATCAAGATGCTGCCCAGGGACAAGCTGCCACCTGTGACAACTCGGGCTGCTTTGAGAGTGCCCATGGAGCTCTGCAAACTGTGACCAGGACCGTGGGGTGCTGAGTTTTGTTTTCCAGGGCATAAGCCTTTGTTATTACCAGGTCGTCCCTTGACCCTTGGGGGCCGGCTGCCTGCTGAATTTCCACGAATATCAAGATGCTGCCCACGGAGGAGCTGCCAACTGTGCCAACTCGGGCTGCTTTGACAGTGCCCACGGAGTTCGGCAAACTGAGACCAGGAACGTAGGGTTGTGGGTTTTGTTTTCCCAGGCAGAAGCCTCTCTCAGTACCAGGTAGGCCCTTGGTGCTTAAGGGCAGGCAGCCTGCTGGATTTCCATGAATATCAAGACGCCGCCCAGGGACAAGCTGCCACCTGTGACAACTCGGGCTGCTTTGAGAGTGCCCACGGAGCTCTTCAAACTGGGAGAAAATATCTGGGGTTATGGGTTTTATTTTCCCGGGCAGAAGCCTTTGTCAGTACCACGTAGGCCCTTCGCCCTTGGGGGCCAGCTGGCTGCAGGATTTCCATGAATATCAAGATGCCGCCCAGGGACAAGCTGCCACATGTGCCAACTCGGGCTGCTTTGAGAGTGCCCATGGAGCTCTGCAAAGTGAGACCAGGAACTTGCCTTGGTGAGTTTTGTTTCCCCGGGCAGAAGCCTTTGTCAGTACCAGGAGGGCCCTTGTTCCTCAGGGGCAGGCTGCCGGCTGAATTTCCACGAATATCAAGATGCTGCCCAGGGACAAGCTGCCACTTGTGCCAACTCGCGCTGCTTTGAGGGTGCCCACGGAGCTCTGCAAACTGAGACCAGGAACATAGGGTTGTGGGTTTTGTTTTCCCGGGCAGAAGCCTCTCTCAGTACCAGGCAGGCCCGCGGTCCTTAAGGGCAGGCAGCCTGCTGGATTTCCACGAATATCAAGATGCTGCCCAGGGACTAGCTGCCACCTGTGCCAACTCGGGCTGCTTTGAGAGTGCCCACGGAGCTCTGCAAACTGAGACCAGGAACGTAGGGTTGTGGGTTTTGTTTTCCAGGGCAGAATCCTCTCTCAGTGCCAGGTGGGCCCTTGTTCCTTAGGGGCAGGCTGGCAGCAAGATTTCCACAAATATCAAGATGCTGCCCAGGGACAAGCTGCCACCTGTGCCAACTCGGGCTGATTTGAGAGTGCCCATGGAGCTCTGCAAACTGAGAGCATGAACCTGGGGTGCTTAGTTTTGTATCTCCGGGCAGAAGCATTTGCAGTGCCAGATAGGCCCTCGATCCTTAAGGGCAGGCAGCCTGCTGGATTTCCACGAATATCAAGATGCTGCCCAGGCACAAGCTGCCACCTGTGCCAACTCGGGCTGCTTTGAGAGTGCCCATGGAGCTCTGCAAACTGAGATGTGGAACGTGGGGTGCTGGGTTTTGTTTTCCCGGGCAGAAGCCTTTGACAGTACCAGGAGGGCCCTTGGCCCTTGGGGGCCGGCTGCCTGCAGGATGTCCACGAATATCAAGATGCCGCCCAGGGACAAGCTGCCACTTGTGCCAACTCGCGCTGCTTTGAGAGTGCCCACGGAGCTCATCAAACTGAGAGAAAGTATGTGGGGTTATGGGTTTTGTTTTCCCGGGCAGAAGTATTTGTCAGTACCAAGTAGGCCCTCAGCCCTTAGAGGCAGTCTGCCTGCTGGATTTCCACGAATATCAAGATGCCACCCAGGGACAAGCTGCCACCTGTGCCAACTCGCGCTGCTTTGAGAGTGCCCACGGAGCTCTACAAACTGAGATGTGGAACGTGGGGTTGTGGGTTTTGTTTCCCCGGGCAGAACCCTTTGTCTTTACCAGGAGGGCCCTTGTTCCTCAGGGGCAGGCTGCCGGCTGAATTTGCACGAATATCAAGATGCTGCCCAGGGACAAGCTGCCACCTGTGCCAACTCAGGCTGCTTTGAGAGTGCCCATGGAGCTCTGCAAACTGAGACCATGAACCTGGGGTGCTTAGTTTTGTATCTCCGGGCAGAAGCATTTGCAGTGCCAGATAGGCCCGCGGTCCTTAAGAGCAGGCAGCCTGCTGGATTTCCACGAATATCAAGATGCTGCCCAGGGACAAGCTGCCACCTGTGCCAACTCGCGCTGCTTTGAGAGTGCCAATGGTGCTCTGCAAACTGAGACCAGAAACGTGGGGTGCTGGGTTTTGTTTCCCCGGGCAGAAGCCTTTGTCAGTACCAAGTAGGCCCTTGTTCCTTAGGGACAGCCTGGCAGCAAGATTTCCCCGAATAACAAGATGCTGCCCAGGGATATTCTACCACCTGTGCCAACTCGGGCTTCTTTGAGAGTGCCCACGGAGTTCTTCAAACTGAGATGTGGAACGTGGGTTTGTGGGTTTTATTTTCCCGGGCCGAAACATTTGCAGAACCAGGTAGGCCCTCGGCCCTTTGGGGGAGGCTGGCACCAGGATTTCCACGAAAATCAAGTTTCCGCCCAGGGACAAGCTGCCACATGTCCCAACTCGGGCTGCTTTGAGAGTGCCCACGGAGCTCTGCAAACTGTGACCAGGACCGTGGGTTGCTGAGTTTTGTTTTCCAGGGCATAAGCCTTTGTCATTACCAGGTCGTCCCTTGACCCTTGGGGGCCGGCTGCCTGCTGAATTTCCACGAATATCAAGATGCTGCCCACGGAGGAGCTGCCAACTGTGCCAACTCGGGCTGCTTTGAGAGTGCCCACGGAGCTCGGCAAACTGAGACCAGGAACGTAGGGTTGTGGGTTTTGTTTTCCCGGGCAGAAGCCTCTCTCAGTACCAGGTAGGCCCTTGTTCCCTAGGGGCAGGCTGGCAGCAAGATTTCCACGAATATCAAGATGCCACCCAGGGACAAGCTGCCACCTGTGCCAACTCGGGCTGCTTTGAGAGTGCCCACGGAGCTCTGCAAACTGTGACCAGGACCGTGGGTTGCTGAGTTTTGTTTTCCAGGGCAGAAGCCTTTGTCATTACCAGGTCGTCCCTTGGTCCTTGGGGGCCAGCTGCCTGCTGAATTTCCACGAATATCAAGATGCTGCCCACGGAGGAGCTGCCAACTGTGCCAACTCGCGCTGCTTTGAGAGTGCCCACGGAGCTCGGCAAACTGTGACCAGGAACGTAGGGTTGTGGGTTTTGTTTTCCCGGGCAGAAGCCTTTGTCAGTACCAGTTGGGCCCTTGTTCCTCAGGGGCAGTCTGCCGGCTGGATTTCCACGAATATCAAGATGCCGCCCAGGGACAAGCTGCCACCTGTGCCAACTCGGGCTGCTTTGAGAGTGCCCATGGAGCTCTGCAAACTGAGACTAGAAACATGGGGTGCTGGGTTTTGTTTTCCCGGGCAGAAGCCTTTGTCAGTACCAGTTGGGCCCTTGTTCCTCAGGGGCAGGCTGCCTGCTGGATTTCCACGAATATCAAGATGCCGCCCAGGGACAAGCTGCCACATGTGCCAACTCGGGCTGCTTTGAGAGTGCCCATGGAGCTCTGCAAACTGAGACCTTGAACCTGGGGTGCTGAGTTTTGTTTCTCCGGGCAGAAGCATTTGCAGTACCAGGTAGGCCCTTGGTCCTTAAGGGCAGGAAGCCTTCTGGATTTCCATGAATATCAAGATGCTGCCCAGGGACAAGCTGCCACCTGTGCCAACTCGGGCTGCGTTGAGGGTGCCCATGGAGCTCTGCAAAGTGAGAACAGGAACGTGAGTTGGTGAGTTTTGTTTCCCCGGGCAGAAGCCTCTCTCAGTACCAGGTAGGCCCTCGGTCCTTAAGGGCAGGCATCCTGCTGGATTTCCACGAATATCAAGATGCTGCCCAGGGACAAGCTGCCACCTGTGCCAACTCGCGCTGCTTTGAGAGTGCCCATGGTGCTCTGCAAACTGAGACCAGAAACGTGGGGTGCTGGGATTTGTTTCCCTGGGCAGAACCCTTTGTCAGGACCAGGAGGGCCCTTGTTCCTCAGGGGCAGGCTGCCGGGTGAATTTCCACGAATATCAAGATGCTGCCCAGGGACAAGCTGCCACTTGTGCCAACTTGCGCTGCTTTGAGGGTGCCCACGGAGCTCTGCAAACTAAGACCAGGAACTTAGATTTGTGGGTTTTGTTTCCCCAGGCAGAAGCCTTTGTCAGTACCAGGTAGGCCCTTGTTCCCTAGGGGCAGGCTGGCAGCAAGATTTCCACAAATATCAAGATGCTGCCCAGGGACAAGCTGCCACCTGTGCCAACTCGGGCTGATTTGAGAGTGCCCATGGAGCTCTGCAAACTGAGACCATGAACCTGGGGTGCTTAGTTATGTATCTCCGGGCAGAAGCATTTGCAGTGCCAGATAGGCCCTCGGTCCTTAAGGGCAGGCAGCCTGCTGGATTTCCACGAATATCAAGATGCTGCCCAGGGACAAGCTGCCACCTGTGCCAACTCGGGCTGCTTTGAGAGTGCCCATGGAGCTCTGCAAACTGAGACCAGAAACATGGGGTGCTGGGTTTTGTTTTCCCGGGCAGAAGCCTTTGTCAGTACCAGTTGGGCCCTTGTTCCTCAGGGGCAGGCTGCCGGCTGGATTTCCACGAATATCAAGATGCCGCCCAGGGACAAGCTGCCACCTGTGCCAACTCGGGCTGCTTTGAGAGTGCCCACGGAGCTCTGCAAACTGTGACCAGGACCGTGGGGTGCTGAGTTTTGTTTTCCAGGGCAGAAGCCTTTGTCATTACCAGGTCGTCCCTTGGCCCTTGGGGGCCGGCTGCCTGCTGGATTTCCACGAATATCAAGATGCTGCCCAGGGACAAGCTGCCACCTGTGCCAACTTGGGCTGCTTTGAGAGTGCCCATGGAGCTCTGCAAAGTGAGAACAGGAACGTGCGTTGGTGAGTTTTGTTTCCCCGGGCAGAAGCATTTGCAGTACCAGGTAAGCTCTCGGAACTTCAGGGCCGGCTGCCTGCTAGATTTCCACGAATATCAAGATGCCGCCCAGGGACAAGCTGCCACTTGTGCCAACTTGCGCTGCTTTGAGAGTGCCCACGGAGCTCATCAAACTGAGAGAAAGTATGTGGGGTTATGGGTTTTGTTTTCCAGGGCAGAAGTATTTATCAGTACCAGGTAGGTCCTCAGCCCTTAGAGGCAGTCTGCCTGCTGGATTACCACGCATATCAAGATGCCACCCAGGGACAAGCTGCCACCTGTGCCAACTCGCGCTGCTTTGAGAGTGCCCATGGAGCTCTGCAAACTGAGATGTGGAACGTGGGGTGGTGGGTTTTGTTTTCCCGGGAAGAAGCCTTTGTCTTTACCAGGAGGGCCATTGTTCCTCAGGGACAGGCTGCCGGCTGAATTTCCACGAATATCAAGATGCTGCCCAGGGACAAGCTGCCACTTGTGCCAACTTGCGCTGCTTTGAGGGCGCCAACGGAGCTCTGCAAACTGAGACCAGGAACGTAGGGTTGTGGGTTTTGTTTTCCCAGGCAGAAGCCTTTGTCAGTAACAGGTAGGCCCTTGTTCCCTAGGGGCAGGCTGGCACCAAGATTTCCACAAATATCAAGATGCTGCCCAGGGACAAGCTGCCACCTGTGCCAACTCGCGCTGCTTTGAGAGTGCCCATGGAGCTCTGCAAACTGAGACCAGGAACCTGGGGTGCTTAGTTATGTATCTCCGGGCAGAAGCATTTGCAGTGCCAGAAAGGCCCGCGGTCCTTAAGGGCAGGCAGCCTGCTGGATTTCCACGAATATCAAGATGCTGCCCAGGGACATGCTGCCACCTGTGCCAACTCGCGCTGCTTTGAGAGTGCCCATGGTGCTCTGCAAACTGAGACCAGAAATGTGGGGTGCTGGGTTTTGTTTCCCCGGGCAGAAGCCTTTGTCAGTACCAAGTAGGCCCTTGTTCCTTAGGGACAGCCTGGCAGCAAGATTTCCCCGAATAACAAGATGCTGCCCAGGGATATTCTGCCACCTGTGCCAACTCGGGCCGCTTTGAGAGTGCCCACGGAGTTCTTCAAACTGAGATGTGGAACGTGGGTTTGTGGGTTTTGTTTTCCCGGGCAGAAACATTTGCAGGACCAGGTAGGCCCTCGGCCCTTTGGGGGAGGGTGGCACCAGGATTTCCACGAATATCAAGATGCTGCCCAGGGACAAGCTGCCACCTGTGACAACTCGGGCTGCTTTGAGAGTGCCCATGGAGCTCTGCAAACTGTGACCAGGACCGTGGGGTGCTGAGTATTGTTTTCCAGGGCATAAGCCTTTGTTATTACCAGGTCGTCCCTTGACCCTTGGGGGCCGGCTGCCTGCTGAATTTCCACGAATATCAAGATGCTGCCCACGGAGGAGCTGCCAACTGTGCCAACTCGGGCTGCTTTGACAGTGCCCACGGAGCTCGGCAAACTGAGACCAGGAACGTAGGGTTGTGGGTTTTGTTTTCCCAGGCAGAAGCCTCTCTCAGTACCAGGTAGGCCCTTGTTCCTCAGGGGCAGGCTGGCAGCAAGATTTCCACGAATATCAAGATGCCACCCAGGGACAAGCTGCCACCTGTGCCAACTCAGGCTGCTTTGAGAGTGCCCATGGAGCTCTGCAAACTGAGACCATGAACCTGGGGTGCTGAGTTTTGTTTCCCCGGGCAGAAGCATTTGCAGTGCCAGGTAGGCCCTTGGTCCTTAAGGGCAGGCAGCCTGCTGGATTTCCATGAATATCAAGACGCCGCCCAGGGACAAGCTGCCACCTGTGACAACTCGGGCTGCTTTGAGAGTGCCCACGGAGCTCTTCAAACTGGGAGCAGAAACATGGGGTGCTGGGTTTTCTTTTCCAGGGCAGTAGCCTTTGTCACTGCCAGTTGGGCCCTTGTTCCTCAGGGACAGGCTGCCGGCTGGGTTTCCACGAATATCAAACTGCCGCCCAGGGACAAGCTGCCACCTGTGCCAACCCGGGCTGCTTTGAGAGTGCCCATGGAGCTCTGCAAACTGAGATGTGGAACGTGGGGTGCTGGGTTTTGTTTTCCCGGGCAAAAGCCTTTGTCAGTACCAGGTAGGACCTTGGTCCTTAAGGGCAGGCTGCCGGCTGCATTTCCACGAATATCAAGATGCTGCCCAGGGTCAAGCTGCCACCTGTGACAACTCGGGCTGCTTTGGGAGTGCCCATGGAACTCTGCAAACTGAGAACATGAACCTGGGGTTCTGAGTTTTGTTTCTCCGGGCAGAAACATTTCCAGTGCAGGTAGGCCCTTGCTCCTTAAGGGCAGGCTGCCGGCTGGGTTTCCACGAATATCAAACTGCCGCCCAGGGACAAGCTGCCACCTGTGCCAACCCGGGCTGCTTTGAGGGTGCCCACGGAGCTCTGCAAACTGAGACCAGGAACGTAGGGTTGTGGGTTTTGTTTTCCAGGGCAGAATCCTCTCTCAGTGCCAGGTGGGCCCTTGTTCCTTAGGGGCAGGCTGGCAGCAAGATTTCCACGAATATCAAGATGCTGCCCAGGGACAAGCTGCTACCTGTGCCAACTCGGGCTGCTTTGAGGGTGCCCATGGTGCTCTGCAAACTGAGACCAGGAACGTGGGGTGCTGGGTTTTGTTTTCCAGGGCAGAATCCTCTCTCAATGCCAGGTGGGCCCTTGTTCCTTAGGGGCAGGCTGGCAGCAAGATTTCCACGAATATCAAGATGCTGCCCAGGGACAAGCTGCCACCTGTGCCAACTCGGGCTGCTTTGAGAGTGCCCATGGAGCTCTGCAAACTGAGACCATGAACCTGGGGTTCTTAGTTTTGTATCTCCGGGCAGAAGCATTTACAGTGCCAGATAGGCCCTCGGTCCTTAAGGGCAGGCAGCCTGCTGGATTTCCACGAATATCAAGATGCTGCCCAGGGACAAGCTGCCACCTGTGCCAACTCGCGCTGCTTTGAGAGTGCCCATGGTGCTCTGCAAACTGAGACCAGAAATGTGGGGTGCTGGGTTTTGTTTTCCAGGGCAGAAGCCTTTGTCAGTACCAAGTAGGCCCTTGTTCCTTAGGGACAGCCTGGCAGCAAGATTTCCCCGAATATCAAGATGCTGCCCAGGGATATTCTGCCACCTGTGCCAACTCGGGCTGCTTTGAGAGTGCCCACGAAATTCTTCAAACTGAGATGTGGAACGTGGGTTTGTGGGTTTTGTTTTCCCGGGCAGAAACATTTGCAGTACCAGGTAGGCCCTCGGCCCTTTGGGGGAGGCTGGCACCAGGATTTCCACGAAAATCAAGTTTCCGCCCAGGGACATGCTGCCACCTGTGGCAACTCGGGCTGCTTTGAGAGTGCCCACGGAGCTCTGCAAACTGTGACCAGGACCGTGGGTTGCTGAGTTTTGTTTTCCAGGGCAGAAGCCTTTGTCATTACCAGGTCGTCCCTTGGTCCTTGGGGGCGGGCTGCCTGCTGAATTTCCACGAATATCAAGATGCTGCCCACGGAGGAGCTGCCAACTGTGCCAACTCAGGCTGCTTTGAGAGTGCCCATGGTGCTCTGTAAACTGAGACCAGAAACGTGGGTTGCTGGGTTTTGTTTTCCAGGGCAGAAGCCTTTGTCAGTACCAAGTAGGCCCTTGTTCCTTAGGGACAGCCTGGCAGCAAGATTTCCCCGAATATCAAGATGCTACCCAGGGATATTCTGCCACCTGTGCCAACTCGGGCTCCTTTGAGAGTGCCCACGAAGTTCTTCAAACTGAGATGTGGAACGTGGGTTTGTGGGTTTTCTTTTCCCGGGCCGAAACATTTGCAGTACCAGGTAGGCCCTCGGCCCTTTGGGGGAGGCTGGCACCAGGATTTCCACGAAAATCAAGTTTCCGCCCAGGGACAAGCTGCCACCTGTGCCAACTCGGGCTGCTTTGAGAGTGCCCACGGAGCTCTGCAAACTGTGACCAGGACCGTGGGTTGCTGAGTTTTGTTTTCCAGGGCAGAAGCCTTTGTCATTACCAGGTCGTCCCTTGGTCCTTGGGGGCCGGCTGCCTGCTGAATTTCCACGAATATCAAGATGCTGCCCACGGAGGAGCTGCCAACTGTGCCAACTCGGGCTGCTTTGAGAGTGCCAACGGAGCTCGGCAAACTGAGACCAGGAACGTAGGGTTGTGGGTTTTGTTTTCCCGGGCAGAAGCCTCTCTCAGTACCAGGTAGGCCCTTGTTCCTTAGGGGCAGGCTGGCAGCAAGATTTCCACGAATATCAAGATGCCACCCAGGGACAAGCTGCCACCTGTGCCAACTCGGGCTGCTTTGAGAGTGCCCATGGAGCTCTGCAAAGTGAGAACAGGAACGTGAGTTGGTGAGTTTTGTTTCCCCGGGCAGAAGCCTCTCTCAGTACCAGGTAGGCCCTCGGTCCTTAAGGGCAGGCAGCCTGCTGGATTTCCACGAATATCAAGATGCTGCCCAGGGACAAGCTGCCACCTGTGCCAACCCGGGCTGCTTTGAGAGTGCCCATGGTGCTCTGCAAACTGAGACCAGAAACGTGGGGTGCTGGGTTTTGTTTCCCCGGGCAGAACCCTTTGTCAGGACCAGGAGGGCCCTTGTTCCTCAGGGGCAGGCTGCCGGGTGAATTTCCACGAAAATCAAGATGCT